>NW_012143745.1:1592782-1593859 GCF_000956105.1 Propithecus coquereli | reverse complement strand
CTGATGATTAGAGATGTTGAGCATTTTTTCATATGTTTGTTGGCCATTATTCTGTCTTCTTTTGAAAATTTTCTATTCATATCCTTTGTCCATTTTTTGAAGACATTTGCACTATAATGTTTATAGCAGCACAATTCATAATTGCAAAAATATGAAAACAACCCAAATGCCCATCAATACATGAGTGGTTAATAAAATGTGGTATATGTATACCATGGAGTTCTACTCAGGCACAAAAAACAATGGTGATATAGCACCTCTTGTATTTTTCTGGATAGAGCTGGAACCCATTCCAAGTATCACAAGAATGGGAAAAACTAGCACCATAAGTACTCACCATAAAATTGGTTTTATCTGATCAACATTTAAGTGCACATATAGTAATAATATTCATTGGGTGTCAGGCAGATGAGAGAGGGAGGGGATGGGTATATTCACACCCAATGGGTGCTGTGCACACCATCTGGGGGATGGAGATGCTTGAAGTTCTGACCTGGGTGGGGTAAAGGCAATATACATAACCTAAACATTTGTACCCCCATAATATTTTAAATAAAAAAAAGAAACTCACATTTTGAGTGTTTTGACATTGTTGTGAAGCTAATTCCAGGTCATCACAATAAAAAATAGCAAGAAAAGTATATTTGCAGAAATGGAGGAATAGTTCAATCTCAGTTGCATATAGATGAATAGCATAAACTGAAAAATTGATGTTATTGATGGATCTCTATATTTCTCAGTCACAGTATTTATTTTTTAAATATTTTGTGCTATATCATTCTTACACTAGTGAAGCTATAATTTCAACAGGAAGTACATTAAATAACTTTAAACAATATATTGCATGATGTTGATTTAGCTTCTTTTCTGTATGACTTTTCCAGTCTAATTCTAAATTACACGAGCAGCTACAAATAATTTGATACCAGAATTAGAATAATACAATAATAACAAGTAGATCTATAAAGGGTAATGACAATACACAACAAACCTATTTGTGTTATTTTATATGTAAGTCAAGCAAAATAATAAGAATGTTATCATGTTTTCCTCAAAATAAACCTGCCAATTATTATT
>NW_012143745.1:1590958-1592732 GCF_000956105.1 Propithecus coquereli | reverse complement strand
ATCCAACAAACCTACTACTGGGTATCTACTTAAAGGAAAAGAAGTCATTTTATCAAAAAGACACCTTTACTCAAATGTTTATTACAGCACAATTCATGATTACAAAGATGTGGAATCAACCCAAGTGCTCATTAATTCATGAGTGGATTAACAAAATGTGGTCTATGTATACCATGGAGTACTACTCAACCATAAAAAAGGATGAATTAATGCCTTTTGCAACAATTTAGATGAAACTGGAGACCATTATCCTTAATGATGTATCTAAAGAATGGAAAAATCAACACACATATACTCACTATTAAATTGGAACTAACCAATGAGCACACATGAACAGAGGGAAGTAAAAGTCATTGGAAATCAAGCAGTGGGGAGGGGGAGGAAGGCAGGGGCAAAAACTTACCTAATGGGTACAATGAACACTGTCTGAGTGATGGGCACACTTATAGCCATCGCTCAAGCATTACAAAAGTTACTCCCAAATAAGGTGATAAGCCTAGCACAGGCTCTGAGGGCTCTTTACTGCTTTGCAAGGAAATGTTCCAGGCCCAGGGCAACTCTTATGTACCCATATAGTAGTCAAAAGACTGAGAGGTATTATTCAACACACTGTTAATTTAGTGTTGATAAAATCTATATATTGATATATTGATGTGTTTTATTATTTAATATAAACTGTAAGGTAATATGTAGACATTTGCAATCCCAAATATTTTTAAAACATAGATGTCACCCTTAGGATCATGTACTAGGTGGATGCGAACATTAATATACATATACACTTTACCTTAATTGTTAACTTTGTCTTAATCATACTATGTAATGTGAATAAGTGCAGGGAACCCTGGTGTAAGAGAATAAGTTACTATTACTTAATTCTATGTTTGTATGCCTTCCGAGATAACATAAAAATAGCACATTTATATTCAGGACTATCTGAGTTAGTTATGCAACTTATACATACAAGGATTTCTCTTCATAATTGCTGTACATGAAGGAAAAAATAAGATACAACAGAAAAACTAACTCTATGTTTAGCCTTTGTTCCTCTCCATTCAGTGATGCAAAATTATGTGTAAGCACTAATGATAAAGTGTATACTTTTCTTCACCTTCCACATCTCTGCATCAATTATTCTCCTTCTGTTCTTCTGTCCCTATGCTGTTTACATTCAGTGATGCTAATAGAATCACAATGAAAACTTTATTTCCTTTATCTAATTCTACTACCCATCAAAACTATCGGAATAGTCAGATGGTAGTTAAAATTCAAACAAGTATTATGGAACTCCCTTTCTTAGCTAAAAGTTTTTTATAATTAGTTTATTTCAAAATATTAAAGGGGGTACAAACGTTTTTGTTGCATGGATACATTTTATAAGGCTTAAGTTGAGGTTTTTAGTGTGCCCATCACCAGAATAGTGTTCATTGTACCCAACAGGTAAATTTTTGCCCCTCTCCATTCTTGATTTCCAATGACATTTACATTTCTTTGTACCCAAGTGTGCTCATTGATTAGCTCCCAATTTTGGAGAGTACCTATGGTGTTTGTTTTTCCATTCCTGGGACACTTCACTTAGGATAATGGTCTGCAATTCCATCTAAGTTGCTGCAAAAGACATTTCATTCCTTTTTTATGGCTGAGTAGTACTCTGTGATCTATATATACCACATTTTCTTAGTCCAATCATGAATTGATGGGCCCTTAGGTTTATTCCACACCTTCACAATTCTAAATGGTACTGCAATAAACTGTGAAGTGCTGTTGTCTTTTT
>NW_012143745.1:1587059-1587923 GCF_000956105.1 Propithecus coquereli | reverse complement strand
ATAGTTCAATAGAACATTTAAAAAGTTAAAAATAATAAAATTTAAAGTAAAATCTCAGCAAAACTTTTGTGATGTTGTCTTTCATTGCACTGATAGTTGTAAGAAGTCAATGGGCATAAATTCCCTGGGTGAGATTTAACATAAGAGGGGAGAAAAAAGCATTTTGAATTTATTCTAATGTTTAATTCATCTAAACCATGTGGAAGCAAATATTGAACTCATGTTAATATTTAACTTTAGCCAAATGAAAATACTATAGAAAAATAGGTGATAGTGCAGGTGTTGAAATCTATTCAAATCATGCTTTCGATTTGATTTGCACATGGAAGAAAAATATTTTCACACATGAACAAAAGTACCAGGTTTATTTATCTTTCTCCCCAATTGTGTGAATGTGTAGTATTTGTAAAAATATTTTGTTGTTTGTAAGAGAGTTTCATTTCTAAACATGAAAGTAAAACCAACATTCCCCCAGATTGCCAATGGAGAGTCATTTCCATAGTTAATTTGCTTACTTACTTCTAAAGTTTCCTACTGATAAATTTCCTGGTTGGTGTTCTTAACATTGTAGTAAACATCTTCATCTTTCCTTATTCCTCTAAAGTTAAAATATGGCTTTTCACTCTTCTCTTTGACATTTATCAACTCATTATATTTCTCATAAATACAAAATATGTTTCATTCAACACTTCCGAAATCTTAAAATACACTTTCTGTTAGTTCTTCTTGGTCTGAAACCATCTGTGAAAAACTATATTATATATACAAATGTTATGTGTGTATATGCAGATAGATAGATATAGATATAAATATGTATATGCACACATATGCACATATATACATATTCATATATACACACACATG
>NW_012143745.1:1578302-1586438 GCF_000956105.1 Propithecus coquereli | reverse complement strand
AGTAAATTATTAATAGAAGAAGAGAGCACTTTTCAAGTTATAATCATAATGCTCTGTCTCTTCCCAATGGAGGCTTCAAATTTTGGAATAGATTGTGTAAGACATATGATTAGAGAAAGTGGATCTTCAACAGAATTTCAATTGATATTTAAAATCATTATAGTTTTCTCTCTTTTCAACTTAGTAACCAGCAATTTTTAAAAATAATAGGTTATAATTCTAGGAAGATGGAATAGACATAATTTTCCCTATTTGGGGGGGCTAAGTACGACCCAAATCCTGGATTTTATATATAAAACAAACCTAAAACCATTCTGAGAGGTGGAGACAAGGACTCAGACTGGCTAGGATCCTCTGGACCTCAAGAATGAAAGGTTGGTGAGTTCCCTTGTTTTTCCCTATGCCCTATGTATTCTATACTTGAAGTTGAAGAAGCCAGCAACCTTGAAATAGCAATGGGCAGAGACAAAAACAGCTTTAAGTGAACTATCACGAGAATGGAAAAACAAACACCACATGTGCTCCCTATTTAATTGTAACTAACTGATGCACAGAGGGAAGCAAAACTTAGTGGAAAGCAACTAGGGGGAGAGGGTGGAGAGGAGGGGAGGGGAATAAACCAACCTAATGGGTACTATGAACACTATGTGGGTGAAGGGCGCACCTATAGTCAGGACTCAAACATTACAAATATGATCCATGTAACCTAAAACATTTATACCCCCTTAATATTTTGAAATAAAAAAAAATCTGAAAAAAAAAGCAAGCAAACAAAAAAACAAAGTTTTTTTTCTACTCCTCTTTATCCGAAAACCAGGAAAGGTATAATCTATTCTGCTCTATGATGACAGAAAACATTTAGACAATAAATTCTCTACTCCAAACACCACAGAAAAACTATGGTCCCCACCTCTACCCATACCAGAAAAAGGAGATTGAGGATCTTAAACTTCCACCTCAGCTACCACTGTAACAAGTCCCTCCCCATACCCCTAACCTCCATTAAAATTGTTTTAGAGGCCAAGTTGGAAGCTAGGGTTTTCCACAAGGGAGCCTGCAATTCCCTTTTCCACCAGTGTGGTATAAGAGGAAGCCTATTAGAGAGTCGGAACTTTTACCAATACCCTGCAATGATGAGGCTGTCGTTTCTGAGTGTCAGTGAAGACAAGATGGGGTACAGTAACGAGGTACTCTCATCCCTTGATGCCAGAAAGTTATCAGTAGAGGCCTAGTAGGGAGCTACAAATCTCTCCCCTGTCCAGAAATCACAAGAAAACCTCACTTCCGGTGTCAACAAAGCTCCTGTGGGAACCCTAGAAGTCTACATCCACCTGGCAGTAAGTAACAAGGTTATGTCCTCTGCTGAAGAGGCATCAGAGAAATTCAGCCTAAATAGAAAATTTAAATAAGAACCAGAACTTTATGATTTCTTAAATGTCCAGTTTTCAAATGAAAATTATTCCTCATGTCTAGAACCAGAAAAATATCAAATTGAATAAAAACTATAAACATATATTATACCAATATCAATTCCTGGTGTTGGTATTGTCCTATAATCATGTAAGATGTAACCATTGGAAAAAACTGCTGACATATGTATAGGACCACGCTGTACTATATTTGCAACTTTCTGTGAATGTACAATTATTTCAAAATAAAATATTTAAAGATAACACAATACATAAATAACAGGAGTAATAATCAGGAGAGATAACTACTATTAACTCAGAGCCTTTTAAAAGTATATCTTTAGATTTTAAGAAAAAAAGGGCAGACTAGAAGCAGCCTGCCAGCACTCTCAAGGAAAGACGTGGAAATTGTAGTCAGCTGCCTATATGCAGATTGCTCTTTTTCAAAGGAACTTTGTGAAATCACAGAGAAGCGATGTGGGATGTTCAATGTGGGGGGAAAAAGGTGACGAGGAGATACATTTGACAAAATTAAAGTATGTGCAAGGAAGACTAGGAGAGATTGCTGGGGTGCCATGCTCACCCTTCAAGTGCTGTGGCTAAGTTGTGAGAGGGCTCCCTTCATTGCCACAGACCTCTAATTGTACAGACCAGGGAATTGCCTTGAGCCTGTGCACAGTCATTCCACCAGACAAGAGGTGAGGTAGGAATTGGGCAGCAGCTAAAGTCATCCTGAGCTCTCAGGTGCACAGTGCTAGATTGGCAGAGGTCTCAGTTTTGCAGAGTTGGCCTTCACATTGCTCTCACCAGTCTGGAGAGGGAGTAGACTAACCAGAGGCTCCCCTAAGCCATACCCTTTGACTGGAAGGCAAATGTCCCTTTTCTACAGTGCAACGGGATCTGAGCACAGAAATTACCTTGGATGTTATAGGCTCTGACATGGGATGTTTTGAGTGGCTGGTTCAGCGTGTCCTGGGTGGGGAGGCAGGGAGAATTCCATGGTACCTGGGACCCTGGAACCGACCTCTGCCCATATGACTTGGCATCTGCAGGATGTGGAATAGCCCTCCACTAGCTCGGCCCTGACTCCACACTCCATGTTGGATCAGCCCTGCTGCCCCCACAGTCTTTCTTCTGGCTCTAAGGCCCTGCTCAGGAGCCCTGCTGCTGGCTCCTCCCCAGTACTAGCTCTGGGAGGCTTTCAAGCCAGAGCCTGAGGCTCCACCTCTGTCCCTCCAGAACACCCACCAGGTCTCAAACACTGCTCCTGAGATTCCAGCACTGCACCTGGGCCCCGGGACCCCACCACAGAGCCTCCCCAACTGCCACAGGGCTGGAGAAAATGCTCCAAAGTCCAATACCCTACCAGGGACCCTCCAGCCTGAGCTGTCAGTATACTGGGACCTGGTTTGAGCAAACACCCATAGCCCAGGAAACGATGACCACTGCCTAGATAGCATCACCCAGCTGCTGTTGTCACCTCTGTGGGAGACAACAAGTAGAGCAATCACCAGAACACCAACTCAAAGAGGGTCTTGCCCAGCTCCCAACTCAAACATCCTACAACTATCTTGTGAACAACCTAACACCCAACACAGAGTATCTAGCACAGGCTTGAAGAAGGCAATCACAGCTGAATAGAAAAAATCAGAACAGCTGCATTACAAGCTTCTAGTGCACACACCCCTATTCTACCATGTCAACATTTCGGAGTAGGGAAATATGCACCATATAGAGACCTCCCCTTGTTCTAAATAATCAGGAGAGTTACCAGAAAATAACAGATGCCCTGCAAATCTATTAGCCCTGAGTCAAGAAAAGAGGTTTCAGATAAGAAGAAACCAGCAAAAGAATCCTAGCAACATGAAAAAAAAAACAAACAAAAAAAACAGGTTGACACCCTCAAGGGATCACAAGGAAGCTGCAGTAGCTAACTCCAAACACAAGGAAAATGCCGAAGTGACAGTAATGGAATTCAGAATACGGGTGGCAAATAAGATGAATGAAGTTGAAGAGAAAGGTGAAAACCAACAAAAGAAGCCAAAAAAGTATTTCAGGAAATTAATGAAAAAGTCACTAAAAAGGTAGACAACATAAGGAACGATATAATAGAACTTAAAGAATTGAAAGAGTCATTTAGGAATTTCAAAAAACAGCAGAAAGCTTCAGTAAGAGACTATATCAAGGAGAAGAAAAAAATCTCAGAACTTGAAGACAAGCCTGTTAAGCTAACCCAGTCATTTAAAGTGGCAGAGAAGAGAACAAAAAAGGCAGAGCAATCGCTTAGAGAGATAAGAGACTATGCAAAGCAAACTAACACATGAGTTATAGGTACCCCTGAGGGAGAAGAAAGAGCTACAAGCATGGAAAATCTATTTGAGTGAATTACTGAGGAAAACTTCCCTGATATTGACAGAGATCCAGACATCCAGATAGAACATGATCATTGAATGCTGGGAAGATTCATAGCAAATAGGACATCTCCATGACACATAGTAATCAACCTGGACAAAGTCAAAATGAAAGATAAAATTCTAGAAGCAGCTGGACATATGCAACAACTGACCTACAAAGGAAAACCCATCAGACAAAGATCAGACTTCTCAGCAAAAACATTACAAGCCAGAGGGAGTTGGGACTCCACCTTGAATCTTCTTAAATAGAGCAACTGCTAGCCTAGAATTTTGTATCCTTCAAAACTAAGTTTCATAATTGATGGAGAAATGAAGTCTTTTCCAGACAAGCAAACACTGAGGGAATTTATCATGACCAGATCTGCCCTGCAGGAAATACCCAGAACTGTATTAACACAAATCAGCGCAATGGATATCCACCAGTGTAAAATCACCCAAAATAGCTAAAGCTCCCAAATCCTATAAAACAATAGCACATGAAGGAAAACAAAGCAAAAAGATATTACCCAATATAATGAACAGAGCAGTATCCCATATATTAATTTTATCTCTCAATGTTTACAATTTAAATGTGCCACTCTAAAGACATAAGCTGGTTGATGGATAAAAAACACAACTTCAAGTATTTGTTGTCTCAGGAGACACATCTAATCCACAAGGACACACACAGTCTCAAAGTGAAAGGATGGAAAAAAATATTCGATGCAAACGAAAACCAAAAGAGAGCAGGTATAGCCATCCACATATCCAACAAAATTGACTTTAAATCAACAAACATAAAGAAAGACAAAGATGGTCATTATATAATGGTAAAGGGAGCAATTCAACAAGAAAACATAACAATCCTAAATATGTATGCGTCTAACACAGGAGCTCCCAGATAAATAAAAAAAATTCCACTAGAGCTAAGTAAGGAAATAAATAATAACATCATAATTGCCCAGGACTTTAACACCCCACTATCAAAGCTGTACATATCATCAAAGCAGAAAATAAATAAACATTGGAAGTAAATGGGACCCTAGAACAAATGGACCTACAGATATTTATAGAACATTCTACCAAAAAACTGCTTAATATCCATTCTTATCATCAGAACATGGGACATTTTTTAAGATAGATCATATCTAAGGCCACAAAACATGTCTCAACAAGTTTTAAAAAATCAAAATCGTACCATGTATTGAACTGACCAAGAAAGGGGGCATAAGCTATCAAAATCTATGGGACTCAGCAAAAGCATACCTAAGGGGGAAATTCATAGCCTTAAGTGCTCACATTCAAAAGTCAGAGAGATCACAAATTAACAATCTAATATCGCATCTCAAGGAACTAGAAAAAGAAGAGCAAACCAAACCCAAAGCCAGCAGGAGAAGACAAATAACAAAGGTCAGAGCAGAACTAAATGAAATGGAAAATAAAACAAAATAAAATACAAAAGGTCAGTGAAACAAAGGTCAGTTCTTTGAAAAGATAAACAAAATTCATGGACCTCTTGCTGGATTAACCAGGAATAGAAAAAAACGACCCAATTAAGCTTAATCAGAAATGAAAAAGGAGAATATTACAAAAGGTAGCACAGCAATACAAAACATCATTCATAAATAATAGGAAAATATCTATACACATAAACTAGAAAACAGAGGAAATGGACAAATTCCTGAAAACACACAACCTGCCAAGATTCAATCAGGAAGAAATGGAACTCCTGAACAGACCAATAATGAGCAGTGAGATTGAAGCAGTAATAAAAAGTCTTCCAAAAATAACAATAACAAAAAAAGCCCTGAACTAGATAGCTTTACAGACAAATTCTACCAGACTTACAAAGAACTGGTGCCCATACTGAAGAAGTTATTCCACAACATTGAGAAGGAGGGAATCCTCCCCAACTCATTCTATGAAGCCAGTATCACCTTGATAATGAAGGCAGGAAAGGACACAACAAAAAAAGAAAACTATCCCTTATGAATATAGATACAAAAATCCTTAATAAAATACTAGCAAACTGTATTCAACAACACTCCAAAAAAATAATCCACCATGACAAAGTGAATTTCATCCCCAGGTGCAAAGATGGCTCAACATATGTAAATCAATAAATGTGATTCACCACATAAACAGAAGCAAAAACAAAGACTATATAATCATCTCAATAGACAAAAAAAAAAAAAAATCAACATAATTTAGCAACCTCTTATGATAAAAACCCTCAACAAACTAGGCATGGAAGGAACATAACTCAAAATTACAAAAGCCATCTATGTCAACTCCACAGCCAACAACATAATGAATGGGGAAAAGTTAAAAGCATTCCCCCAAGAGTTGGAACAAGACAATGATGTGCACTCTTACCACTTATATGCAACATAGTGCTAGAAATCCTAAGTAGAGCAATCAGGCAAGAGAAAGACATAAAGGGCTTCTAAATCAAGAAAGAGGAAACCAAACTCTCACTTTCCACTGATCATATGATCTTGTATCTAGAAAAGCCAAAATATTCCACCAAGAGATTCCTGGAATTGATAAATAAATTCAGCAAAGTCTCATGTTACAAAATAAATGTACACAAATCAGTAGCATTTCTATATACCAATAATAGTCAAGCTGAGAGTGAAATCAAAGATTCAATACCATTCACAATAGCTACAAAGCAAATAAAATACTTAGGAATATACTCAACCAAGGAGGTGAAAGATCTCTACAAGGAAAACTATAAAACACTGACAAAAGGAATTGTGGATGACACAAATGGAAAAGCAAAACACACTCATGGATCAGTAGAATCAACATTATTAAAATGTGTATACTGCCCAAGTGATTTATAGATTTGATCCAATCCTGATCAAAATACCAAGGTCATATTTCACAAATCTAGAAAAAATTGTATGCTTCTTTTGGAACCAGAAAAGATCCCAAATAGCCAAAGTAATCCTAAGCAAAAAGAACAAAGCTGGAGGCATCACATTACCAGAGTTCAAACTATACTTATAAGGCTATTGTAAACAAAAGAGCATGGTATTGGTACAAAAATAGAAACATAGAGCAATGGAACAGAGAACCCAAATATACGCCATCCACCTACAGCCAACTTATCTTTGATAATGAAGACAACAATGTACACTGAGGAAAAGAAACTCTATTCAATAAATGGTGATAGGAAAATTAGATAGCCATATGCAGAAGAATGAAACAGGACCCCTATCTCTCACCACTCACAAAACTTAATTCAAGATAGATAAAAGACTTAAATGTAAAGCATGAAACCACACAAATACTAGAAGAAAATGTAGGAAAAAATCTTCTACACCATGGTCTAGGCAAAGAATTTATGACTGAAACCCCAGTGGCAATTATGGCAGCAACAAAAATAAATAAGTGGGGCTTGATTAAATTAAAAGGCTTTTACACAGCTAAGAAATAATCAACACAACAAATAGACAACCTATAGAATGGCAGAAAATATTCACAACCTATACAATGGATAAAGGAGTAATAACAAAAATCTATAAAGAACTTAAGCAAATCAGCAAGAGAAAAACTAACAACTCCATTAAAAAATGGCCAGAAAACATGAAAAGAAGTTTTCAAAAGAAGATAGACAAATGGCCAAGAAACATGTGAAAGAAAGCTCAACATCACTAATCATCAGGGAAATGCAAATTAAAACCACAATGAAATATCACCTTACCCCTGTTAGAATGGCTTTTGTTAAAAAGTCCAAAAACAGTAGATGCTGGCATGGATGTTGAGAGAAAGGAACACTTATACACTGTTGGTGAGACTGAAAATTAGTGCAGCATCTATGGAAAAGAATATGGAGACTACACAAAGAACTAAAAGTAGACTGACCATTTGATTCAGAAATCCCACTATTGGGTATCTACCCAAAGAAAAAGATGTCATTTTATCAAAAAGACACCTGTACTTGAATGTTTATTGCAGTACAATTCGCAATTGCAAAGATGTGGAATTGAACCCAAGTGCTCATTAATTCATAAGTGGATTAATAAAATATGGTGTATGTATACCGTGGAGTACTTCTCAGCCATAAAAAAGGGTGAATTAATGCAATTTTCAGTAATTTGGAAGGAACTGGAGACCATTCTCCTAAGCGAAGTATCTCAAGGGTGGAAAAAGAAACACCATATGTACTCTCTAATAGATTGGAGTTAACCTAGGAGCACACAAGGTCCTAAAGCAGGAAATAGAATCATTAGAAATCAAGCCAGGGGGTTGCGGAGAAAGAAGGGAGGGGCAAAAACCCACTTAATGGATACAATGAACACTATTTGGGTGATGGGCACTTTTAT
>NW_012143745.1:1573536-1574714 GCF_000956105.1 Propithecus coquereli | reverse complement strand
TCCCTGTGGATTCAGTAACTCCTAGATTCCTGGAAGAAAGGAACACATTCTTAACAGTTATTTGTTTGTTTGTCTACCTGTTTATTTATTCTATGTGGGTCAAACCAACCATAAATCTAGCTTAGATCTGAAATTATTTTTCCTTACTGGCATTCATAATCTTTGGGTTTTTTCTTTCTTTTTGTTTACTTTTTGGTATTTTGGTTTTAACAAATAATAAGATCAGTGAATCTCTGCAGACAACCCCTAAATGTTAATTAACTACTTGTTAAAGAGTACACAAACCTCCATCTATCCATTTTCTTGTTTCTTGTTTCTTAATTGCTTCTACGTTACTGATGTAAAGAAGTAGATATGATTGCTAAGAACCCTTATGGATTTTTAGGTTGGAAAAGGCTACATTCTTAACAACAGTGGAAGAAAACAGACAAAAAAAAGCTTCCACGGATAAAACAAATAAAAGGAGGAAAACGTCTGTGCTGGCAGAACAGTTTAAAAATGTAAATTGTTTTGAATTCATCAGGGGATAAGCAATGATACAAAAATAGGCTGCTAATTAATAAGGAGGGGCTTAAAATTAATGAGTTTTAAATGGCTGAGCTACTAAAACTATTTGCACAACTTATTTTTTAATAAAAAAAGAAAAATTTAGGAAGTGATGAATTTGTAAAAATTGCTATTGACAAAACACAGGGAAGGGAATTCTTAAATATTTGAACAAATTCGAATCAGCAAATTTGGATGATCTTTTTCCAAGGGCACAGAGCAAGTTAGTTACATAACGTTACATATTTTTGTATCAATCACTGAGTTTACAATAATAAAGATTTAAAAAATCATATCAACACGTCTAGGCACAGATAAGTCTTTGACACAAATTCTGTCAATCATGTTAAAATTTACTTTTGATTCAATATGTCTTTAAATATATTAAGATTTTCAGACCTCGAAATAAGAAATTCAGGATGTCTGTCTTCTCCTGTTTTGCAAAATTGCAGTAATTGAAATAAAAGAGAGAATATCTTTTGATTTAAAAGAATTGGAGACTGGCCTTTATCAAAAAGACCCAAAACAATAAATGTTGGCATGGATGCGGGGAGGTAGGAACACTCATACACTGCTGGTGGGACTGCAAACTAGTGCAACCTCTGTGGAAAGCAATATGGAGATACCTTAAA
>NW_012143745.1:1571089-1573486 GCF_000956105.1 Propithecus coquereli | reverse complement strand
AAATCCTCTCTGAATAGAGTGTTTCAAAACTATAAAGAAGAGTATAAGTTTTCTTCCTTTCTTCTACTAAGGGAGGGCTAAATGAAAATTATGGAGAAAATGTAATTCAACCCCATCCCTAAGCTAAAATTCTCACACCCCTGAACTTCCAGTATAATCAATTAGTATTGCTGCTTGTCCCCTAACCTAAATGCTACACACATACTCAATTGCCTTTTTGGTAGTACAATTGAAAAATCTAACAGACGTGTAGAGTAAACACGATCAATATAAAATTATTCCTGTTCCCAGGAAATGTTGAATTGCCATAAAATTGAGGTATTGTAGCATATTGAAATATATTTCAAAATCCTATGTTAATAATTAATTACAAGTAGTGTTTCCCTATGTAACCATATAATTATTTTAGAGAGGTTGACAATTTATTTTACCTAACAATGTGGTATTAATTTTTCAAAAGCAGTTTACATTATAATAAATAACTTTCTGACTCACTCCATTTTAATGTTTCTATTTAGCTGACAGATTTCTCTGCTGCTGACAGTTCATTTCTCTAGGATCAACAGCTTGTAGAGAAAGAAGATTATTCTCTCTGCACTATCAGGTGCATAAGTAAGGTGTAAAGTGTAGTGCATGCTTCTCTACCCTTAATATGCTTCTTAAAATTTTGAATGTTAAGTCACATAAACATTCCTTGTATTATTTTACTACCAAAGGTATCTCTCAATTATGTACTTAGTATATGGAGTCTACAAAATATTAACAGGCAACTCATTTGGAAAATATTTTAGTTGGTACTTTTGTATCTTAATAAGAAGGACATTTTGTTAATCACAGTACCATTATCTCAACTAATATTAGCAATAATTCCATAATAACTAATATCCAGTTAATAAAGTTCTCCAATTATCCTACAATATATTTTATTGTTGTTGGCTTTATTAGTAAATTGATTATGAGATAGCATTTTAAATAATAAATTAATTGGTAAAATTTTTCACTCTAGCTAGATCAGAATGCCAGTGTCTCTTTAGCACTGTATTATCTCTGAAATCTTTGTTCATTTCTCTCCCAACAGCAGTTTTTCTTTGTCAGTCTTTTTTGAGTCTGTCTTTGAACAGTGCAGTCTGTCCTTGATCATGTGAAGTTCAGAATTCCACTAGGAACAACCATTAAGCATACTACCAGGGCTTATTTTCTGCCATTCCCTCTTCTCTGGACCCTGCCCCAAATTCCAACCACCTCAGCAAAGCAGTCACTCTCTGTTTGAGCTCCATTTCCCTGCACAGCAATTTGGAAACTCCCCCTCTGAGAAGCCAAACCATGGAGGCTGGTCTAGGCTGAAGAATGATGTTGTAGACTCTTTTCAAGGTTGCTTATTCTTTGATTTACTGCAAAATGTCTAGGTCTGAGTTCCGCCATTGTTTACTGTGCTTGTAATTAGGCAATATCCTCTCACCTCAGCCTGCTGTGTCAGGCGTCACAGTTTTCCATCTGTTTAGGAAATGGGTTTAGAGTATTTCTGTGGTCATATCTGCCCAAAGCTCACAACACTGTGTAGGTGTATACAGTTTACACATATACATATATAGGATTTTCACCTATAAATAATATTTGCTTAAACTATGTTTCATTTGCAATGACCTCATTACTTGACAATGGATTAGTTCAGAAAGAACCAGTTGTGAATTAGTTTTAATGTTCAATGAATATGTATATTATAATTATTTTTGCTATCATGCTAGAACCAGAATTAATATAATCCATCATAGGACATTAATACAAATGAGTTATTACAATTTGGAGCTCTTAGACATGGACCTTCTAATTAGTGTTTGTAGGAATATTTTATAAACAAAATCATGAACTACTAATTTTTCACATTATGAAGTAGGGTAGTTTGATCTAGTTCAACTTTCTGTTTTAGTCATATCACTAATATTTTCCAATTAAAATTTTTATGAAGTCCAATTTATCATTTTTTTAATTTTCTACTTTGTGCTGTCAGTGTCATATCTAAGAACACTGCCCATTCCCGGAGCCCAAAGGCACTATGAGTGAAAGAAACCAGGTTCAAAAGGTTATGGTTCCACTTACACAACATTCTTGAAAAGATAGAACTGTAGCGACAGAGAAAAGAGCAGCAGTTGCCAGAAGTGGAGGATGATGTCACTATAAAAAAGTGGCATAAGGAGTTTTCTGGGCTAATGGAGCTGTTCTGTAACCTTATTGTGGTGGTAGTTAAACAAATCTATGCATGGTTAAAACTCACACAGCTACACAATTCTCCAAAAAAGTCAGTTTTACTGAAAATTAAACAAAAACACAAAAACACTTAAATATAAAGCAAAAATAAGAAAATAATTTCATCACAATATATGATAGATATATCTTAAA
>NW_012143745.1:1569248-1570644 GCF_000956105.1 Propithecus coquereli | reverse complement strand
AAAAAAAAAAAAAAAAAAAAAAGAAGTTTAGATATTAAATTTCAAGAAAAATTTGAATTCAATCTAAAGTCAATATTAATTCAAGAGTTGAACCAATTCAAATCATAATTCTATTTTCCTTTTCAAATTCATTATATTTTTTGAGAAAGTTTACCAGCTTAGTTTTCTTTTCTTCCATAGAGTATTTGGAATCATTTTAACATGGCTTAACATCTTTAAGTTCTAAGTTTGCACTTATCCTGAATATTCTTATTATAATTAAAAATATAAATCCAGAAGCAACAATTCTTCTTTACAGAGGAATTCTAATCAATAAATGTAGAAGAATGAGAGAAATAGAAAATCCCCATTAGGGTGGGGCATGGTGGCTCACACCTATAATTTCATAACTCTAGGAGGCTGAGGTGGGAGGATTGCTTAAGCTCAGGAGTTCAAGACCAGTCTGAGCAAGTGTGAGACCTTGTCTCTACTAAAAACAGAAAAATTAGGCAGGCATCATGGCATGCACCTGTAGTACCAGCTACAGGAGGCTAAGGCAGGAGGTTACTTTAGCCCAGGAGTTTGAGTTTGCAATGAGCTAGGATGATGCCATTGCACTCTAGCCAGGGTGACAGAGCGATACCCTGTCTCAAAAAATAATAAAGTAAAATAAAATATCGCCATTAGAACACCATAGTAATGATTGCCACAAGCAAGATCTGCCAATGGATAGTAAGATGACTGGGCAAAAGTTTAAGCAGAAATAGGACATTAGCATAGTCTCAAAGTATCTCCAGCAAATATTTGGTAATAACAAGGAAAACATAGTAAGTTTACAGCAGAGAATCCCAGCAGACACCAGCCTAGCGTAGTGATCAAAGTTACGAACACAAGAAATGCATTACATCAGGAACTCCCTGTTTTAATACACTGGCACAGACTAGAGGACACAATGGAGATATGACAACTAAATGCAAGATGGAATCCTGGCTTGGATCCTTTAATAATAAAAGGACATGAGTGAAAAGACTAATAAAATCTCTACTTTTTAAACTCTCTACTTCAGTTAATAGTTTGGTATGAAGGTTAATTTCTTAATTTTGACAAACGTTCTATGGTTATGTGAGATAGTAACGTAAGGGGAAAGTGGATGTAAGATATATGAAAACTCTACACTATTTTTAGAACTCTTCTGTAAGTCTAAAATGATTTTAAAAACTTAAAAAAGCTGTTAAAAACATACATATATATGTATATAATGTGTGTACATATGCATAAAAATCAAGACCATGGAAATCAGCATCTTGGATACTAGGTCAGTAAATAGTAGTGTTCTTTTCTCTTCTTTTTTTTTTGAGACAGAGTCTCACTGTGTTGCCCTGGCTAGCTAGAGTGCCGTGGCATCAGCCTAGCTCAC
>NW_012143745.1:1532036-1567858 GCF_000956105.1 Propithecus coquereli | reverse complement strand
TTTCTCTTTATTTCTTGGCCATAATAATTTCTCTGAAGATTTTCTTGTCACTTATTAAAATATCTTTGAGAGATTATATGAACATCATTGGAGTAGATATTGAGGGATGTTTATATACATCCATGAAATAGTTCTTATCTCCTAAAAATGTGTAGAATAGATAAAAATGTATAATTCTTCACATACCATGAGGCAAGAATAAAATATTTGTTCTGAATTGACTGAAACAGCAATGATACATGAGTTGAGGATATCAGGAAGAATTCAAAAAGGAGATAGCATCTAGGGTGGGTATAATAAAGTTTGGGTAGATGATGTTAGGGATAGATGGCATTCCATGAAAAGAAGATGGTGAGAATAAACACGATGAGGCAGAAAGCTAACAGGTGCATTTGGAACAATGAAAATGCACCAGATTTGCTGTAGTTGAATACAGGCATTAGTAAAAAGGCTGGAAGAAGATCTTTGATGCTAGCTGGATGGTTTGGACTTTATCTTATAGTCAGCGAGGATGCTGTGGAAGAAGCTGGAAAGTGCTATGATCAAAGCAGCGTTTCTGGAAGATCAATCTGTTGCTGTTGCACAGGACAGACGGGAGAAGGAAAAAAGAGCAACACTAGCTAATGTATTATAAGGCTTTGTTGACATTCCAGGGATTCATGAGTGCCTAGCCCAGGGTGTGAAAAGTACAAACGATAAATGAAAGGATATACATGAAAGGTATATAAGTGAAGATTGCACAGAGCTTGGCAACCAATTGGATCTGAGGAAGAAAGGGAGGCATCAAAAATAATTATTGACATTGGATAAATAGGAATATGGATGAGCAGAAATACATTGCTTCTGTAAAAGCAAAGATAAAAAGAAAAGTGAGAAGAGTTATGGGTGGACATTGTAAAAGTGGCTTGTTGATTCACAATATTCCATTTTTATCATGTAATAACTCTTCTTGAAATGATATTGAATATTCAAGCACCTGGTTTTTCTTATTAATCTTTATTTTTTGATCACCTATACATGTATGAAATATTTACATGCATTTTAAGTGCTCACGTATCAAATTATATTTCGTTATAGGTTAGAGGAAACATATCGCCAGAGAGTAAGATTGGAACTCTAATTTTGGTTTGGACTAGTGAAATATCATAGCATACTGAAATAGAAATTAATTTAGACTATGTTAAAATGATCGATTTTCAACGAAGATCTAAGGTAACACCTGAAAATTATGAAAACATAATTAAAAACTAGGAAAATTATCACTGCAACACAGTATTTTAGAAAAAGTATTTTTCAAAGAGAACGTGAAAGTGTGATAAGAAATGGTACTGGGGAAAAGACATTTGTATATTTTGTCATAAATGGATATAAATAGGTAAAAAACTTACATGATATACAAAAGTTTTAGGGAATTTTATATGAAATATCATTACATATTAAACAAAAGTCATTTTTAATGTCAATATATAATATTATTAAAAATAGTCAAAGTGAATTAGAGAATAGACAGAAAAACAGGAATCTCAAAGATAAGATTTAAAAAAAAAGAAAATTAGGTTTTAAACAGCTACAATGTTATTGTGGTACGCCTGTTAACTCAAAACTTCAAAAGTTTATGAAATAACAGATAATGAATAAGCATTTTGAAATTGTGCAGTTTGAAGCCAAGTTGATAATATTAGAGATATATAATTTAGAAAGCAAATATATGAATAATACTTCCTTTATACTTTTAGTAATAATGATTCTAAAACATTCTAGTCATAAAGAGTAATTTTAAAACATAGCAAGACATTAAAATGTTTTAAGAAAATTGATCTCTTTAAAAATATTGTGAAAATGTGATTAATATCATTTTATGTAATAGTGTAACTATTTGAATAAAAAACAATTACAATATCATAGAAAAACAAATAACCTATAAGGATGGAAATTACTTTGGAAACTTCAGCAATTTTTGAAATTGATCTTATTACCTGTAACAACAATATTTGCCCTTTGATTTCTATTGTTTCCTTTTTTATTTGTATAAATATATGGGGTACAAATGCAATTTGTTACATGCATAGATTGTGTAGTAGTCAAATCAGAGCTTTTAGGGTATGTATTACCCAAATAACACATACTGTACTTATTAAGTAATTTCTCATCATCCACCCCTCTCACCTCCCCCACCCTTCTGAGTCTCATTGTCTATCATTTCACTTTTTATATCTACGTGTGCACATTTTTATAATGGCTCCCACTTATAAGTGAGAACATACAATATTTGTCTTTTTATGTCTGACTTGTTTCACTTACGATAATGGCTTCCAGTTCCATCTATGTTGCCGAGAAGACATGATTCCATTCTTTTTAATGGCTGAATAGCATTCCACTGTGTATATATAACATATTTTCTTTATCCAATCTTCTGTTAATGGACACTTAGATTGATTCCATATCTTTGCTATTGTGAATAGTGCTGCAATAAACATATGAGTGCAGGTATCTTTTTTGATATATCCATTTCTTTTCCTTTGAGTACATACCTAGTAATGGGATTGCTGAATAGAATGGTAGTTCTATTTTTAGTTCTTTGAGAAATCTCTACCTGTTTTTCATAGAGGTTGTACTAATTTACATTTCCACCAACACTGTTTAAGAGTTCCCTTGTCTTTGTATCCTCACCATGCAATGTTTTTTATTTCTATGTTCATTCAACCTGTACTCTTTGGTTAAACTTCAAATTAATTATAGAATGTAAGTGGCTTACCTTTGTTAAGTTATTTACTCCTAAGCTGAGCTACCAAGTAGTGAAAATAAGATAAAATTCTTTTTTTTCAGAAAAATATTTTATTTGGGGGAGAAAAATAAAATTCAAGTTTATTATTAAAATATATAGATAATTATATACATACTTCAAACTCTAAATAATCATATAATTATTAATATGCATGGAACATTCCTCACATCTTTGTTTCCTTTCAGTCTGGTAATACTCTATAATTTTATTAAATAATAATATGTATTACTTCAATCAGATTTGGAAATATTATATTGTCATATTTAGATGTTCTATATGGTATATAAAGAAAAGAATGTTAGATGACTCAAGAGAAATTTTGAATGAGTAAGAATACCTGGAACTAAGGAAGAATGACAACAAGCTTAGAATTGTAACACAAGTGGTATATTGTTATCTTAGATAATTTTTGGAATCTCAAATAAGACAAAAGAAGTAATTATTAGACTATATATAAGGAAAAAAAGATAAAAACAGAAATGAGGAGAGGCAAAAAGAAAACCATGCTAGCAAAACAAACTACTTTGAAAAGATGGACTCAAAACTACATAAAATAACTGTTCTAAAGTCAAGAGAAGGATAAATCATGTAGGATACCAAACTAATATAACAGCCTGTATTGACCATTGACTACCATTTGATAACACAGTGACAATGAAATATGTCTAATAATGTCAGTCAGTTTGGTAAAGGTAGTGTTATCTCTTTGGGAAAGCAGATGTTCCATAATTCCAAGCTTGGTAATGTTATAAAAAGTTTGCATACTTTATTAAGAAAATGATATTAAGAGGATAGAGGATTAGATGCTCCTAATTGCCGTTAGCCTTCACTCCAAATTCTTACTGTTGAAATTTCTTCTATTAATGCTCCTGAGCATTATAACTCAGTTACCTTTATGAAGCTGCAACAGAGATTTAGGATGACTTCACATGCAGTTATGTTTCTGCTATACCTGTGAGAAAACACTGAAAACCTGTCAGTGACATCTTTCACTTCTCAAATAAGGTTTCCAAGAAATCTCGGTGACCAAAAAAATGAGGTATTCGCAATCTAGATATTGTCTTTTTCACTTGAAAGCAACAGATTCTTTAATATATTCATACAATTTTAAAAGAATTCATTCTATATTTATATTTTTCTTAAATTAAACAGTTATTCAGATTTTTGAAGAGAAGCCAGATAAATAGGAAGAGCCAGAAGAAAATAAAACCCTTTGGCAAAAGGAAACAGGAATGCCAAGGAGAAGACGTTTCATCCTTATGAGTCAGTATTAGAATGGGAGACATAATTCTGTGAGTAATCAATATAAAAATATACTTCTGCTCCTTAAGGATTTTTGATTTTTCAATGGCCAGCTGATATAGAGATAGAAAAAATGAAAAGCTATTTACGCAGGGCAGAAATAGGGATTTTCTCTCCTTCAGCCTATACTTTTCTTCCAGTATTGTTTTTTATTTCTGAAATTCTCATTATGAGTGATTAGTGGATCCACATATATCTGTGTTAAACGTCCCAGGATCATGGCACAGTGGCTGGCACTGAAAGGTGAGGCAAAATAATATGTACAAGAATTACAAATGATAGTATCTGAGCTCTCATGGAGGTCATGTGGAGATACGTGAAGGTCAGGTTACCAGCAACCTAAGCCTATATGCCCTTTGACTAAATCATGCATTAAGAACTTGGTGAGAATTATAGGTATTTAATTTATAATTATTTTCATCTAACTAGAAGTTCTTATTTATTCTAAGATATAATTTGTGAAATCATAATCTCTATAATAAGGATAAATTAAAAATATAATAATTTCTCTGGAAACCAATTAAAAATGTCTCATAGCAATTAGCATAGATACAGAAAGTTTAAACTTGAAGTCTGGATTGAAATATATAACTACATTTAACTACTACATAGAGATAATGTATCTAGAGCAAACAATATTATTTTAGATATTCTTGGGGGAGAGATAATAATATTGAATATACTTACGACTTACAGAAATATGAATCAAGAAACACTGAAAATAAAATGAATATATTTATAATACGAATATTATTAGTATTCATTACTACAGACTAATAGTAACTAATAGTTACTGTAATTAATAATGGTTACAGACCACTATTGAGTCATTGCTTCAAACCAAGGTTCCCCTATGATTTTTAAAGGTAATACTTTGCTTGATCCTCACACAGGCTTATAACTCTTGTTATATTTATCATATGGATGGTCAAATTGAACTATAAAGATTAAGGATTTATTTAAGTTCAGCAATTGCAACAGATTAAATCAATTTTTTAAAATTTAGAATGAGTGGAATAATTTTTAATCAGGCTAATTTTGTAGGATTTGAGAGGGTATTAAAATCAGTAAGGCTTCTAAACCTGTTTGCAGATACTAGTAACTCAACAAACTGTACTTATTTATTACTCTTTATGAGCAGGGCATTATAAATATACCTGCTATATCTATATAGTCATGCAACCTATAACAACCTATTATATAATGATGTATCATATATATGATGGTGGTTCCATAACATTATTATAGCATATTTTTACTGTACATTTTCTATGTTTAGATATGTTTACATATACACATACTTACCATTGCATTACAATTGACTACAGTATTCAGTACAGTACAGGTTTGTAGCCTAGGAGCAATAGGTTATACCTCATAGCCTAGGTGTGTAGTAGGCTATACCATCTAAATTTATGTAAGTACCACTCCATGATGTTTGCAAAAAGACAAAATCACCTAACAATGCACTTCTCAGAAAGTATCCCCATCATTAAGTGATTTATGACAGTATTATATTTGTGACATACTAGACATTGCAATGTATTTGTGCATATTATAATATATTATGCATATTGTATACACAATAATCCATAAAATCATAACATAGAATACTTAGAAAAACACTTTGACAAAATAATAAATCCCATTTATTACAGCCATAGATATCTGGGTCTCTCAATCAGAAAGATAACTATGACCAGGCAAGACAGGACAGGCAGCCACCATCGAACAGAACAGCACTTCCACCATCCTGCTTTCCTCTATCTCTGATCTTTCTCTTTTGTCCCATATGTTGAGGGAAGAAATACTTTCTATTTCAACCACGGCGACAACATAAATTAATAAATGGG
Source organism: Propithecus coquereli (assembly GCF_000956105.1). Lineage (NCBI taxonomy): Eukaryota > Metazoa > Chordata > Mammalia > Primates > Indriidae > Propithecus > Propithecus coquereli. The sequence goes on along the minus strand of NW_012143745.1, from coordinate 1,561,918 downwards.
ACTTGATTAAACTAAAAAATTAGTTTCTGCACAGCTAAGGAAATAATCAATAGAGAAAATAGACAACCTACAGAATGCGAGAATATATTCGCAAGCTACACATCCAATAAAGGGCTAATAACCAGAATTTACAAAGAACTCAAGCAAGTCAGCAAGAAAAAAACACAAAGAACCCTATTAAAAAGTGGACAAAAGATATGAACAAAAGCTTCTCAAAAGAAAAAAGACAAATTTCCAATAAACGTATGAAAAAATACTCAACATCACTAATCATCAGGGAAATGCAAATTAAAATCACAATAAGTATCACCTTACCCCTGTTATAATGGCTTTCATTAAAAAGTCTAAGAACAATAGATGCTTATGTGGATGCAGAGAGAAAGGAATGCTTATACACTGTTGGTGGGACTACAAATTAGTACAACCTCTATGGAAAACAGTATGGAGATTCCTCAAAGAACTAAAAGTAGACCTACCATTTGATCCAGCAATCCCACTATTGGGTATCTACCCAAAGGAAAAGAAGACTTTTAAACAAAAAGACACTTACACTTCAATGTTTATTGCAGCACAATTCACAATTGCAAATATGTGAAATCAATCCAAGTACCCATCAATTAATGAGTGAATTAATAAAATGTGATATATTTATACCATGAAGTACTACTCAACCATGAGAAACAGATGAAAGAATAGCTTTTACAACAATCTGGATGGAAATGGAAACTATTCTTCTAACTGAAGTATAATATCTCAAGAATGGAAAAACAAACACCACATGTACTCACTATTAAATTGGAACTAACCAAAGAGCACACATGTGCACAGAGGAAAGTAAAACTCAGTGGAAATTAAACATGGGGGGAAGGGGAATTAACCAACCTAATGGATAATATGAAAATTGTTTAGGTGATGGCCATAGCTATAGCAGGGACTCAAACATTACAAAAATTATCCATGTAACCTAAAACATCTGTACCCCTTTAATATTTTGAAATAAAAAAATAAATACTTTCTACTAATATTTCCACCTAAGAAAACTCACATATTAAATAAACAGATGATTAAAAATCCTCTCCTTCTAACCAGTGAGTTTTGAACAGACTTGAAGAGTAAAGTATGAGCACTTGCTGTATGCCTTTTGCTTAACACATACTATCGCTTAACCTTGAAGACAAATCCTAAAACCTAGGTGTTCACATTTTACAATTGAGGAAACTGAGGCTTAAAGAAATGATATAATTGCCTAATAAAACAAAATTGTTAAAGAGTCAGTTCTTGAATTTCAGTCTTCCTGACTCCAAAAGTTATTGATATTTTCTTTACACTATGATGTATATTCAGCAAGAACTTAATTGAAACAAAGGCTAAGAAATGGAATTAATTGTAAAGCAACTTCTGCTGTCACTAGCAATAATCATTCGGCTTAATTTGCTTTTCTAATGCGTTCTTAGTTGAATAATGTTTTAACTTTCCTAGAATTTCATTTTTAGAAAATATTTGAGAATAATAAGCTGGAAACTACTACTTGGAAAGACAAAAGATATTAATATTTATAGAATTTCCCCTGGTAACTCACCACCAGTGCTGCTTAATGAACAATAGAGAAATTGGATGAATGCATTCAAGATTCAAATTATATGCATTTTTCTACAGTGGGATCTCTAAGGAACTCGAAGTCACTGGAACTATATATCATTACTGCATACCAGGCAAGGAAGCTCCAATTTAGCACAGCCAATGCATCACAAATGTGCCTCTAGGTCACTTCTTCCACCATAACAGAAGTATGAATCAGGGTGATTCTGCCACAGAAGAAAAATGCTTGGGGAAAAAAAGTGTTTTATTCTCACAATAGCTGTTCTTGGTTATGGTACATGGAGTCTTGCTAATTGACCCCCCGCCAGCCTCTCTCTCTCATGTCTCTCTCTCTCTCCCCTCCTTCCTCACCTCTCTATGTTTCTTTTCTTGTTTGTTTTTACTCCCACAATACACTATGAGATGTAAATATTATATCCACACATGTAATTAAATGCCAAAGAAATGCATAGTTTTTTCTCCTTGAAGAAGCAAAAGTACAAGTGTCTCTCAGAGATCTAGACTTAGGGTTAGATATTCGTAATCTTTAAAAAAATTATCTGTGAAATTTGAGAGAATTTGTGTTGGGAACTCTGTGATTCAGGACAATTGAGAATTTGTGCTGCAAAAAAATAAAAAGAAAAAGAAATAAAAAACATATATATATGGAAAGAGAGAGACAAAGAGAAAGAGAGAAACTGTCCCCTAATTTGTTACTTTGGGGGTTTCCCAGGACATAGACCCTTAAATCTGGAACAGTCTTCGGCAAACCTGGACAGGTAATCACCCTATTATTGGTCATAAGTTATTAAAAAAGCCTTTTGTTCTGGGAATCCAACAGGATGAGACATATTATATTTTCTGTGTATATAGTATTTACAAAAATAATTTCCCAAAGTTGATTTTCTAGTTCTGTAGGGAATGATATATCTCCGTGGATTCTGAGAGAGAAACTATACTTCTAAATACTTGTTTAGTTAGTATTCTCATAAGGGTCTAAAGACTTTAAACTTCAGTGAGATGGTGATTTCCTGGGCAGTTTCTTTTACTGCTATACCATTATTTTAGGGTTGTGATAGAAATGTGGTGGTGATTAATTCAACTTCTTGCATCATCTTTCCCATCCTTTTTAATCTTCCTACGAAACTCACTGAATCTACTTTCCATGCTATAGTAATAAGAATGATAATAAAGACTCTTTTCTAATCTTATCTGTTAACATGTCATGTGTTTCTAAAGACACAATACTTAATATTTCTTTCATATGGTTTATAACTAATTAGAATTTAAACATGATTTGTATCTTCTTCACTCAAAACTAAACTGATGGTGAATACAAGTGGAGCTCGTTCTTCCGATCTTATGATACCTCACTTCGGATAATGGGCTCAAGTTCAGTCTAGGAAAATACAAGAGGTGCTAGATCACTGTCGTTCCTTATAATTGAGCAATATTCCATTGTATACATATACCAAATTTTAATAATCCATTGGTACTAACTGTTGAACACCAGGATGCTTACATGGTAGTAACACTCTCGAGGGATTAGGGTGAGGGGCGGGAGGTAAACCTGCAACTAAAGGACAGGGGGAGCATTGTAGAGCGGAAGGGCACGCCTCTAACCCTCGCTTGGGTGAGGCAAAGACATATAATGTAACCATAATGTTTGTACCCTCATAATACCCTGAAATAATAAAAAATAAAAATAAAAAAAACTACACTGAAACAAAAAACTGAAATACAATTTTTACTAAAAGGGTAAACTAAACTAAACCAATGTTAACCAACCAACCACAAACAAGCAGCTTCCTCAAACTATTCCTTTGCACCCCTCACACTACTTCTTCATAACTCTCTTCTTCTGTGTTCTTTTCACAACCCAGCTCCTTAAAAGAATTATCAAACTGACCTAGCAATTGAATCTCTAGCCAGTAAAATGTGGGTCTTCTCTTTTTTGCCTTACTCTTTTTTTTTTTCTTTTCATTTTTAGTGATTTGGGTGGCTATGAAATTGTGTCTTACTATCGTTCTAATTTGTGTTTCCCTGATGACTAATGATGGTGAATACCTTTTCATGTATTTACAGGTCATTTGTATTTCTTTTCTGTGAAGTGTCTGTTCGATTCTTTTGCCCTTTTTAAAAAGTTGGATTGTTGTGCTTTTGTTAGTGATTTGTAGGAGTAATTATTTTCTGGCTAAAAGTCTTTTTTCAGGTATATGTATTGGATATATTTTCTCCCATTTAGTTTTTTTGTCTTTTCATTTTCTTTTTTGCCTTACTCTTTACAATCTTTTGATCCTGAGATTTCCTCTTTGTTTTCAAATCCAGTGGACACCTTGAATTTGAATGAAGGAAAACAGACACCATCAACCAAATTGCCATAAGGTGTAAGAACTAATTTTTTGAGAATTACAATTGAAACAAAATTATGTGATATGAAAATAACCAATCATTAAAGAAAAAATTACAGGGCCATCTATCATAAAATAAAAGATAATACTTGCAGAGGGTTTATGGGAGACCTCTGTACCTTCCCCTTAATTTTGTTACGAATCTAAAACTGTTCTAAAAAAATATAATCTTAAAAAATAATGAAAAAAATTCAAGGCAAGGAAATATGATCTCTCCTGGAGCCTTTAAAAGAATACAGCCCTGGTGACATCTTGATTTTAGCCCCATATGATTCATTTTAAATTTTGGACCTTTAGAACTATAAAATATACACATGTGACTTGTGCTTACAATGCATTTGATGGAACTAGCATTTAAAAATCGTAATAAAAATTAATATTAATGTATCATCTTCACAGATATCAATATTTTATTATATAAATAGGGAGAACCAAAAAACATTTGAAAGATTTTGTGCACAAAAAATAATACAAAAAATAATAATACCCTTGTCATCACAGGACTAGGTAAACGTATGTCAATGACAAACAATTGTTTTAACAAAATGAGAGAAAATAAAGCTAGACATTTTAAAAGACAAAAAAAAAACTGATATTATTCGTTGTGTCTGTGATATTATTCAGTGTTGCACAAAAAATAATATATAAGATAATATATACCCTTGTCATCACGGGACTAGGTAAATGTATGTCAATGACAAACAATTTTTTTAACAAAATGAGAGAAAATAAAGCTAGACATTTTAAAAGACATTTCATTTACTGATATTATTCGTTGTGTCTGTGATATTATTCAGTGTTGCTCTGAGAATTTTTATTCATTAGTAAAACAGTTATTTAGTGAAAATTAGGGATTAACTTATTAGGTTTTAATTCATATCAAGAAAGTAAGTTCTATTGTTTGTCAACTGGATTTGAAACCATCTGTAGTCCTCATAGAAATGTATGTAACTCATATTCTGGCAAAGCCTCCCACTTAACACCCAGGGAAGAAAATGATGGCACAAAATATGCCCATGTCATTCAGTAGGCCGCTTCCATTGTAATCTATCTATTGACTACAATACCAGTGAATATTTGAAACCAGAAGTCTACTTAGACTGTCTAATACTTGGCTGTAAATATTCATTAAAATTTCCACAATTGATTTTTTTTATCTCAGTTCCTGTCACTACACTGGCGTTAAAAATTAGAACAATTCTGGCTAGGATGATAGGTGTTTTGCGGAAAGTGTTATTAGGATGCGTTCTCTTTATTCATTGAAATTGATTTTTATACACTTATTAGAAGGAAAGTAAAGCAGATTTTAAAGTGTATCTCAACTTTACTTACTAACTCCTTTCTAGAGTGATTTTGATGTCCTCTGTTTAATGATCCTGCCAGTGCTATTTAACCAGGTTCTCTAGGTCTATCTGTTTCTTGATTTTCTCCCTTTCTCAGACCATCATCTCAAGCACATCTGACTTAACGGTTTGTTTATTAATTTATTTCAAACCTTCCTGATTTTGAACCTTTCAAGAAATCTGATTACTATCACAAATCTTTCCAAGTTAGGTTTAGTCTTGAATATTTAAACAGCTTTTGAAATATCACTTTCTTCAGATATCTAACAAATTTTAGGAAACAATTTTAGATCACTCAGACTCCTTTACCATCTTGGATAATGTGGATGTGGATTTATTCTGATCTAACTCTCCAAGAAAAATAAAATTTCCTGATATAATAGTTTAGATTTTATTTGACATTTAAAATTAGCAGTCACTAAAAGGGACAATGCATAGTACAAAGAAAAAAGAAATACTCTTTCTACAAATATCATATAATCTATTAAAAGACTGGCATTTGACTAAAATGAGATATTGAATATGCACAATGGTTTGATCAAATAGGTGATCCTGAACAGAAGTAATTTAAAAATGATCAAAAGAAAACTGATTAAAACATAATGATCCCACAAAAATATATATAGTCTCAGCCAAAAGAGCAACAAAGGAGACAGATAAATTGATAAACCAGAAGTTCATCAGAGGGAAATTATATTTAAAATCACCTGAGAAATATTTCAAAATATAGCCAAGCATCATATAGCCACACATCATGGGACTAATTAGATTTCAGGGGGATAGAGTATACTGATATAAAAACTAAGGAATTCCAGATAATATAGCATACACTCATAAAATGGGTATCTAGAATCTCACAAAAGCAGAGGGGTTAAAAAAAAATCAACTATTGTCAAAAGTATGGAAACATGAAGGAACAGATTTTCTTTTTGGGTTTTCAAGATGACATATTGAAGGCTTGGAAGACATTTAATAATCAAGGGCCTAGCCAACCACAGGACGGTTCAAGAAATTGTTATATTACCTATTTCAGTTGAAATCTTGAACCAATTGGGAAACACTGATTTGGAAAAATGAATCTATTCTAGAATGTGGATGATATTGGTGCAAGAAATATATAGAAAAATGTATGATTTGATTTAGTATGTTTTAAAATAAATGCGCATGCCCTTATGGCCCAACAATTACAATGTTGGATACATATCTTAAAGGAATGCTTTTACATATGAATAAAAAGATGATAGAAAAATGCAAAAATTTTCATACCAGCATTATTTATAATGGAGAAAAATTAGAAATAATTTAAATGTCCCTTAATGGAGATATGTGTAAATAAGCTGTGGTATGTTCAGAAAATGGTATCCTAGGAAACAATTTAAAATGGATACATTATAGCTATATATAGCTCCATAATTTTAAAATCTAAAGAAATGATAAACACTGAATTTAGGATGTGGTTACTTCTTGGGAGGAGAGTGCAGGGATATAACAACAGGAAAGCTGTGCAGTGAACATTAACAATACTTGTAACATTTTATTTTTTTCCCCCAAAGCTTTGATGGCCCCATCTTAGATCCCAAATGAAATTCAAGGAGATTTCCAGTGTTCCTTCTAGGCTAGCTTGAAATTCAATCTCAGTCATGGCAACCATCATTCCTTCCAAGTGTTGCAACAGAATCTCCTGGAAAGGCTATGAGTCCCCAGACAAATTGGCACTCAGTTACCTGCCCAGCCTTACCTTCTATCACTCTCTCCTTGCCTCCTTAGGTCCTAATATATAGGCAAGTAGGTCTCCTATTTATTCCCCAAATCTACCAGGGAAGCCCCTGCTGAAGTGATATTGTACTTGATGTTCTCTCTGCCTGGAAACATCTGGTCCCAGATACCTGCATGACTGCTTACTTTCATTTCCTTCAACTCTTCTCTCACATGTTACCTCAATGAAACTCTCTCTTACCAATCTATTAAAGTGCCAGTATCCCACCTCTATCTTTCCTATCATTTTTTACTCTTTTATCTTTCACTTTTTAGGGTTTATAATCTTCAAATACACTACATAGTTTACTGTTTGGTTTATTGTCTATCCCTAGCCCTTTAGGAAGACAGCAGGAAATTTTTGTCCATCTTTCTTACTGTTGTGATGCATGATAAACACTTGATATATTTTTTAATGAGATGAAAGGCTTCTGACTGAATTCTTTCATTCCTACTGCTTAAATGAGTATTTTAGAATCCAGGTAACTCTCCGATCAGTTCTGTTGTTCTCATGTTTGGCAAGACAAATAAAACGTGCCACCAGGTCTCATAGCTGAGTGTCCAGAATTCAGTCTCCCAAGGTGTCTGATGCAGGGTCCTCACTGCATTTTTAAAAATCTATTTGAATTCTTCCAATGACCTTTGTTTCTGTTCTTGATATCTTCCTTGCATTCAAATATCAGTTTCTTTCAGACATTGGGTTTCCTTACACTTGCATTCTCCTCCATCCCCATAAAATGCATTAAACTTAATCTTTCAATAAAATTTCCAATAGTAAGCTTTAGGAATACAATAAAAACTTCTGAAAGTGTCCTAAATGCTCAAATCTCTAGAAAGAACAAGTGGCAGAAAAAGTTATCTTCTTGCAATGAGAAAAAACAAAATAATGAAGGGGGAAAAATTATCAATTAATTATCTTTTAATATTATAGCAATATATAGAGTGGCACAATTGGTCATTATTGTGATCTTAGTCTTTAAAAGTGATATTTTTTTCATTTTCATAAAAAATGTCATCAGAACTATTTTTCTAGTAGATGCTATAAATTTGGAAAATATGTACATGCTTCATTGTCTATTACTTTTGTGCACGGGGAAACATTTTTATAGGGGTCAGGAACTATAGTTTCTAAATGAACCTGAGCTTAACCTTATTAGTTTGGTGGTTTAAACGACTTAGCTATTTGAACACATAAAATTATTTTCACTGTCTAAACTGTACCAGATTAGGCAATATACAGCCAAATTATACTCAAATGTAAAAGGCGAAAAATCTAATTACAGGTGTCAATCAAACACCATTCTAGCATATGAATATTGAAAGCATAACAACTGCCAATATTCGAAGAATTTTATACAGAATACCTCTATTTTAGAGGAAAACATATTTTACAAGCTAATGATGTGACAATTACACGTCATTTCTCTTTTAGTTGAAAGTGCAACTACTTGCTTGTATACAATAAAAAGAAAAAAAATTCAGTTACAGGTTTTGTTCATTACTTTTATGCTATAATAGATTTCTTAACAATAAGAAAATATTTGAATTCATCATTACAGTGTCCTGCTTCTGTTACAGAGTATTAATTATTTGAGTAGGAGGAGGAAAGCTAGAGAACAATGATTCCTATAGTCTCCCAATAAATCAATTACCCAGAGCTCACGTAACTTAATTACATATCATAAAACAACCTGGATGACTTCTTCTGCTTGCATTTTTTGTTCAACTTTCTCATAAATTTGAGTTTTTTTTTTTTAAATTCTACTTATTTTTAATGAAAATGTTTTGTTTTTTTTTTTTTAATTCTGTCAATGGCTTGCACTATCTAATGGGTGATTCTGGCAGGAAAAATGTATCTTATTTCAAGATATAAAAACAAGGTAAATACTATGACCAATATATATTACTTCAAGACAGTTCATATTATCAAAATGTTTTCTAAAATAGAGGGTTGGAAACTCTAACATTCTATCCCCATTTTCGTTCAATATGTTCTCAGGGAAAGTTTAACAATTTGAGGCCTGTGGCAAAAATGGGCAAATAATCAGGAAAGTGTAAAACAGAAAGAAGCTAGGATCATATTTTATTAAATAATAAATGGGAAAGCCAGTCAGGCTAAATTTGCAATGTTAGTAGGAAATGGGAAATTATTAATAATATACTAATATTTATTAAACGCCATGACTAAAATAGACTACAAAGGTTATTCTTAATATTTACAAGGCTATATTTGAAAATATGTGTATAAGCACTCACAGGCCCAGACAATATATCTCCTCAGTCAAATCACTACAGAAAAATATTGGTGAAACGGAAAGATTCACAACTCCCCTAAAACCTATGGATTCAAATCATACATAAACCAAATGCCTTTCCATGCTCAGAGAAGTACACTGTAATTAAATAGAGAGAGAATTCCTGTCCATTTACCTCCTTTCCTAATGAAGAGTCCATTACTGTTAAGATACTACATAAAATAAAGTTAGTAATTCTGAAATTTATTCACTTTAAAGCTGAAATATTTTAGAAAACAAAGCATATTTTTTTCTATAAAGTCAAGATTTGTGTTTTTAATACTAATAATCTGTGTTGGCGAAGAGGCAGAGAAATGAAACCCTTCCATACACATCTGATGGGAGTGTAAATGCTTTTCAAACATACTCTGCAATAAAATTTTCCAAAAATATCAAAAGCTTTTTTTTTAATCTATCATTGTATTAATCTGCAGGCTTCCATAACAAAATATAATAATAATAACAAAAATAAATATTAACATTATAAGGAAGAAAAGAGATAAAGAAAACTTGGCAGTAGATTTAGGCCATTAAGCCCTAGATTGTTTGCACTGATCTAAGTATAATGAACGTTGTCAGTGCAAATATACTCATTGCTATCCACTGAAAATAAAATTGACAATTCTATAAGGACAGAAAAAGTGCTCACCGAGCATCAAAGCATTTTAATATTTCTTCTGCCTGGGCCCTTTGAAAATATCAAGTGTTTGCATGATTATTCTAATCTCCCACATTTTGTATTGATATTAAGAATTCAAGACAATTTATGCATGTGAAGCCTTTTGTGGCTCAAAATTAAAAAACAAACTAATAACTTTTTAAAATCCCCTCTTGTTCTTAAAAAGCCATTAACATAAAACTAAATGATAAATCAATAAAATCTGAAAAAAGAGTACCTCAAAAAATAGGTTCATTGAGGGCATTGTTGATTAATGAATGAGAAATTATACAAATAAGTTAGAGAGTATTAACTTATGAGATCTGGATTTTTTTTTTTTTCTTCTTACAGGATAATGGCTAAAGTTGAGAAAGTTCAGATCTGTTGATACTTGGAGAGACTTAGGTCATAAAAAGCCCAGATAAAGAGAAACTCAAGAGTAATAAGTGGGACCAAAATAAATATTAATTAAAAAACTGAATAAGAGACAGTCTGGTCCTTCATTTTTACTTCACGTCCACTCAGAATAACTGACAACAAATTGTTGATACTCTGGGTGCAAGTAGATGATTCTTGTCAAGATTAATTGTAGAGGTTATCTGTTGATGAGGATAGAGGGGCAGAAAATTAGAGGACAACTGCAGTTAGGCTATAGACATCCACAATAATAATCTCTACAATCTGGCATTTTGGTGGTCATTTCAAAGAATTGCTGCCTATCTGCCATTTTACCAGAGAGAAAAACAGGGTAAAAGAAAAAGAGAAAAAGAAAAAAACAATTAATGAACTCAAATCAAGATTCTAATTGATTTTTGAGCTGATGACTGGTTCCAGGGGACCAAAATGACACTTGAAAAAAAGAAAGATTGAGGAGAGGCATTTCTAGAGTTAAGTTTGGCCTTCTTTTTGAGACTGATTGCTTGGATTTGCTTTAATATGTGGTGATACTATTCATACACATTTCATCATAAACTTTTATCCAGTGTACATCTGGCTGAAGTTGGGAATAACTTTGTACATTTCGTTTTACAAACACCAAGATGAAGAGCCTACTTTTAATATTTACAAATCAAAGTAAATATTTAAGAAGCACTCAAATTGTTCTGACATTTACATTTTTCAAAAAGGACAAAATGGATCTAAACAAAAATCCAAAGAAGCAACAGCAGCTCCAGATGGGAAGGAATCAGTGAATGAACTCCATAAGTATGAAGAATCAAACTGAAAGGACACCACCAAAAGGGAACACCAGCTGTCTAGCAATAGATACCAACCAAATTTGGAACACTGAAATGACATAAGAAGAATTTAGAACATGGATTGTCAGAAAACTGAATGAAATGCAAGAGAAAATGGATACTCAACATGAAGAAACCACACACACAAATCTAGGACATGGAAGAAAAATTCACTAAAGAAATCAAAATATTAAAAAAAAAATCAAACAGACCTACCAGAAGTGAAGAATTTATTCAAGGAATTACAAAACACAGTGGAAAGATTCAAGAATAGAATAAATCAAGTAGAAGAAAGAATCTCAGGGATTGACAATAACACCTTTCAATTAAACAAATCAATTGCAGACATAGAGCAGAGAAATAAGAGAAAAGAAAAAAGCCTACAAAAAATGTGGGATTATGTGAGGAGGCCTAACATAAGAATCATAGGCATCCCTGAGGGTGAAGAAGAAAATACACAAGTGTTGGATAAACTATTTGAGCATGCAATGGATGAAAATTTCCCTGGCCTTTCTAGAAATCTAAATATCCAGGTACAAGAATCTCAAAGAACTCCTAAGAGATTCATTGCAAACAGGAAGAAACCACAGCACATAGTCATCACACTGGGCAAAATAAACATGAAAGAGGCCCTAGTTCAAGCTGTAAGGTGAAAGCAGAAGGTAACCTAGAAAGGAAAACCCATCAGACTAACTGCAGACTTCTCAACTGAGATCTTACAAGCCAAAAGAGACTGGGGCCACATTCTCACTATTCACAAACAGAATAACATCCAGCCTAGAATATTGTATCCTACAAAACTAAGTTTCTTATACAAAGGAGAATTGAAAAACTTCTCTAACAAGCAAAGACTGAGGGAATTCATCAAGAAAAGACATGGATGTACTCAAAACAGCATTACACACAGATCAGCACAATAGACACTCATCAGTGTAAATACTGCAAAAGCTAAAGGTCAAAGGCAAGATATCACAATGGTTCAAGAGCAAAAACAGAGCAGCAAAGTTCAACTAAACAGGATGAACAGAAATGTGCCCCATTTATCAATTCTTTTAGTAAGTGTGAATGGCTTGAACTGTCCATTAAAGAGGCATAGGCTGGTTGAATGGGTAAATATATACAAGCCAAGTATCTGTTGTCTTCAGGAAACACATCTAACCCACAAGGATGCATTCGAATCAAGGTGAAGGGATGGAAAACAACATTTCATGCAAATGGAAACCAAAAGAAAGCTGGTGTAGCACTTCTGATTTCAGGTAACATAGTCTTCAAATCAACAAAAGGCAATGATGGACATTATATAATGGTGAATGGTCACTATATAATGGTACAATTCAACAAGAAGATAGAATAATTCTAAATATTTATGCACCTAATTCAGATGCACCCAGATTCATAAAGCAAATCCTACTTGATCTAAACAAAATGATAAACAGCAGCACTGTAATATCTAGGGACTTCAACACCCCTCTGACAGAACAGCACATATTCTCCAAACAGAAAATAAACAAAGAAACAATGGACTTCAAAAGAACTGTAGAACAAATGGGACTGACTGACAATTACAGAACATTCTACCCAAAACCACTGAATATATGTTTTTCTCATTGGCTCATGGGACATTCTCTAAGATTGACGATATCCTAGGCCAAACAGCGTGTCTCAACAAATTTAAAAAAATAAAAATTATACCATGCATCTTCTCAGACCACAGTGAAATAAAATTAGAAATCAACTCCAACAAAAACTCTCTTCTACACAAAGTCAGGCAAACTAAACAATCTTTTGCTGAATGATTATTGGGTTAAGGAGGAAATTAAGATGGAAATCAAAAGATACTTTGAACTAAACGATAAAGGAGAAACAAGTTTTCAAAATCTGTGGGACACAGCTAAAGAAGTTCTGAGAGGAAAATTTACATCCATAAATGCCTACATCCAAAAGACAGAAAGATTACTAATCAACAGTCTAATTAATGGTCTCAAAAAACTGGAAAAGGATGGGCACACCAACCCCAAACCCAGCAGAAAAAAAAGAAATAATAAAGATCAGAGCAGAACTAAATCAAATTGATAACAAAAAGATATACAGAATATTAATAAAACCAAAAGTTGACTCTTTAAAAAAATAAACAAAATTGACATGCCTTTTGCTAGATTAACCAGAAGAATAAAAGACAGGACTCTGATAAGCTCAAACAGGAATGAAAAAGGAGAAATTACAACTGATACCATGGAAACACAAAATATCATCTATGAATACTATAAAAACCTCTATGCACATAAACTTGAAAATGTGGAGGAAATGGACAAATTCTTAGAAATACACAGCCTCCCTAGGCTCAATCAGGAAGAAATAGAATTCCTGAACAGACCAATATCAAGTACTGAAATTGAAGCAGCAATAAAAAACCTTCCTAAAAAGAAAAGTCCTGGACCAGATGGTTTCACACCAAATTTTACCAGCTAACAAAGAAGAATTTGTGCTTATCCTGCAGAAATTATTCCACAACATTGAGAAGGAAGGAATCTTCCCCAACACATTTTATGAAGCCAACATCCCTCTGATACGAAAACCAGGAAAGGATGCAACAAAAAAAGAAAACTACAGATCATTATCCCTCATGAATATAGATGCAAAAATTCTAGACAAAATCCTAGTAAACCAAATTCAGCTGCTTGTCCAAAAAATAATCCATCATGACCAAATGGGCTTCATCCCAGAGAGGCAGCTATGGTTCAACATACATAAATCTGTAGATGCAATTCACCACATAAATAGAAGTAAAAAAAAAAAATAAGACCATATGATCCTCTCAATAGATGTATAAAAAGCATTCAACAAAATTCAGCACCCAATTGTGAAAAGAATGCTTAACAAAATAGGCATAGATGGGACTTACCTAAAATGATAAAAGCCATATATGACAAACTCACAGCCAACATCATACCGAATGGGGAAAAATTGAAAGCATTCCCACTTATAACTGGAACCTCTATCACCACTTCTATTCAACACAATGCTAGAAGTCCTATCCAGAGCAATAAGACAATAGAAGGAAATCAAGCATATCCAGTTGTGGGCAGAAGAGGTTAAATCATAGCACTTTGGTGACAATATCATCTTATATCTAGAAAACCTCAAAGATTCTGCCATGAGCCTACTGGAATTGATAAGTAAATTCAGCAAAGTCTCAGGTTACAAAATCAATGTACAGAAATCAGTAGCATTTCTATATGCCAACAACAGTCACACTGAGAACCAAATCAAAGAGCTGCAAGTAGAATTATCATTTGATCCAGCAATCCCATTACTCAGCATCTACACAAAGGAAAAAAAGACATTCTATAAAAAAATCATCTGCACTAGAATGTTCATAAGAACACAATTCACAATTGCAAAGATGTGGAAACAACCCAAGTGCCCATCAATACATGAGTGGATTAGTGAAATGTGGTGTACGTATACTATGGAGCTCTACTCAGCCACAAAAAATAATGGTGATCTAGCACCTCTTGTATTATTCTGGATAAAATTGCAGCCCATTCTACTATGTGAAGTATCACAACAATGGAAAAACAAGCATCACATGTACTTACCATCAAATTGGTATTAATTGATGAACACTTAAGTGCACATATAGTAGTAAGATTCATTGAGTTTGGGGAGAGTGGGAGGGAGAGGCGGGGATGAGTATACTGACATCTAATGGATGCGGTGCACAAAGTCTGGGGAATGGACATGCTTGAAGCTTTGATTCAGTTGGGGCAAAGGCAATATAGGTAACCTAAACATTTGTACCCCTGTAATATGCTGATATAAAAATAAATAAATAAGCAAAAATGATTTCTCAAAATTCCTCCTCAAAATCAGGAGAAGGAAACCATTCACCTCTGTTTTAAGTGTTTTCTGAGTTGATCCTACTCCTACACTGGTGTGAAGGAACTGGCCTATGTTCTATGCAGAGAAACAGTCGACCCCTTTACATGACACCAAGGACCAGGGATGTTTCTAGAAACAAAGAGTCCTTGCCATGTTTATAGGCAGATGGAAAGGAAGTAGAGTGTGAAATTAAATAAAGTCCTAAAGAAGTAGGATTAAATGTTCTAACTAAGGCTTTAGGTTTCAAAATTATGAAGCATAATTTTTCTTTAGAGAGAGATTTGAAGGAAGAAAATGAATATGGGTGTGCATATCAGTCTTTATGTTATGTTTTGTTATTTTATCTTATTCATTAGTTGAGAAGCAATGTGCCTGCTAGCAATCTGGGCTCTAAAAGATAGATTTTGTTTATCTTTTCAAAGAACAAAATTTTCATTGCATTGATCTTTTTTATTTGTTCATTTTCTTTGTTTCCATTTCATTTAGTTCTTCTCTGATCTTTCTTATTTATTTTCTTCTGCGAGCTGTGGGTTCAGTTTATTCTCATTTTTTATTTTCTTGAGGTGTGGCATTAGGTTGTTAATTTGTGATCTTTATTTTTTTTGATGTAGGCATTTAATGCTATGAAGTTCACTCTTAGCACTGTTTTTGTTACACAAGAGGTGTTGGTAGCTTGTGTTGCTATTGTCATTGAGTTGTCATTTAATTTGAATTATTTTCTATTTCCACCTTGATTTCATCATTGATCCAAGGATCATTTGTTTACTTTCTATGTATTTGTGATTTTTTGAGAATTCCTCTTGGAATTGATTTCTAGTTTTACTCCACTGTGATTTGAGAAGACACATGGTATAATTCCAATTTTTTAAAATTTGCTGAGACTTGCTTTGTGGCCTAATATATAATCTATCTGGGAAAATGTTGCATGTGATGATAAGAATAATATATATTATGCAGTTTTGGGGTAAATGTTTTGTAAATGTCTGTTAGATCCATTTGTTCTAGAATCCCATTTAAATCCAGCGTTTCTTTGTAGATTTTCTTCCTTGATGAAATGTCTAGTTCTGTCAGTGGAGTGTTGAAGTCCCCCACTAATATTATGTTTCTGTTTATTTCTTTTCTTAGGTGTAGTAGTATTTGTCTCATGAGTCTGGTAGCTCAGGTGTTCCATGTATATGTACTTAGGATTGTAATATCTTCTTGTTCAATCGATCCCTTTATCATTATATAATGACCATCTTTGTCTTTTTTGTTGTCAATTTAAAGTCTATTTTATCTTATATAAGAATAGCTAGTCTTGGTCATTTTTGGTTTCTATTTGTGTGGAATTTTTTTTCACCCCTTTATATTGAGTCTATGAGAATCTTCATAAGTTAAATGGGTTTCTTGGAGGCTGCACATATTTTGGCTGTATTTTTTAATACATTCTGTCAATCAATAAATATCTTTTAATTGGGGCATTTAGATCATTTATATTTAATGTTAATACTGATATTTGAGATACTGTTCCAGTCATCATGTTGATTGTTACCTAGTTAGTACATATTCTCCCTTATGTAACTGTTTGATAAGAGCTATGCGTTTTTCCTTTTCAGGTGTTTTTACAACTGTAAAAACATAGTATCAACCATTCTGTTTGATGTTTAGAGCACTTTTAAGCATTTCTTGAAGGGCAGGGCTAGTGGTGACGAATTCCATTAGTTTTTGCTTGTATGGAAAAGACTTTTTTTCTCCTTCATTTTTCTCCTTCATAATTTTGCAGGATACAAAATTCTTGGCTGACAGTTATTCTGTTTAAGAAGACCGAAGATAGATCCCCTATCCTTTCAATTTTGTAGGATTTCTGCTGAGAAGTCTGAGGTTAGTCTGATTGGGTTTTCCATTGTAAGTTACCTGACTCTCTTGGCTCACATCTTGTATGATTTTCTCATTCACTTTGACTTTGGCAAGTCTGATGACTATGGGCCTTGAAGATGTCCTATTTGCAACAAGTCTTCCAGGAATTTAAAGACCTTCTTGTATCTGGATGTTTATGTCTCTAGCAAGATTGGGGATTTTTTCCTCCCTTATTCACTCAAATAAATTTTTCATGCTTTTTGCTTGTTTTCTCGCCTTCTTGCTCAGGAGTAACTACAATTTTTATATTTGGGCATTTTGCCTAATCACATATTTCTTGAAGACTTTGTTCATTTTTAAAAATTCTTTTTTCTTTATTTTTGACTGACTGGGTTAATTCAAAAGCCTTGTCTTCAAGGTCTGAAATTATTTCTTCTGATTGGTCTAGTCTGTTATTAAAACTTTCCAATCTATTTTGTACTTCCCTAAATGATTATATGAGTATTTCAATTCCAGAAGTTTCATTATTTTTTTTTTAAATATCTATTTCCTTAGTTCATTTTTTTTTATGACCTGAATTGCTTTTTGGTTGCTTTGTGATGGTTTTCAACTTTCTTGTTGATCCCATTGACCTTAATTATGACCCATATTTTGAATTCCACATCTGAAATTTTAATAATTTTCTTTTGGATGCAGTCCCTTGCTGGAGTGGTAGTGTGACCCTCTGGGGGGTTTGTTTTTTGGTAGTGCCAGAATTCTTACATTGATTCCTTCTCATCTGGAGAAGCTGTCACTTCTTCTTCTATTTCTTTCTTTTTTTTTATTTTTTCACTTTACTTTTGTTTAGATGAACCCCCTCCCTTCTTAAGGGTTTGACTGTAGTGTATGTTAGGTAAAGACCTTTGGCTTTGGTTGTGTGTACACTCAGATAGCCAAGGCTATGAATAAAATCCTTAGCAATAGATAACTTTGGTGTGGTGGTTTTCACAAATGCTAATTATTTGTAGTCTGTAGTGGTGATGTACTATATGTGTGACTAGGTAACCTGTCTCCTGTTGAGAAAGAGAGATGGGGGTCTCTTGAATTGTTCACTTCTAATAAAAAGAATTATATTGGAATGTCTAGATTTGTCACCAGACCGGTAAGTGATACTTGCAGTTAAGAGCCAGCTGAACCCTGTATAGTTGAATCAGCAAATGTGCAACTTGACCTCCCTGCCAGTAGGTGGTGCTGGCAGGAGAAAGCTAGATGTATTGTTGTTTGTTGCACCTATGCCTGGCCCGCATCCATCACAAGAAGTACTCAGATATCCCAGGCACTGGCCATGGCCTTTGTATTCTCAGGGGACTACTTCTTGTGATTTGCCACACCAAGGCTGATGGGCGGAAAAGCCCGGTGGGGCTGGGTGAGATAATCCTGCATCCAGGCTCACCAGAGTTCTGCCATTTGTGCCATCCCCATACAGCTAGAAGGTTAGGTTCAAGGCTGCTGGGGAAAGCCTGGGGAGGGGTGGAGATGCTCACACAATGCCAAAGAACATGCTTCCGGAAGCAGGGCAGTTCAGAATCCATAGTCTAGCAGGTAGAAGTAGGGTTCAGGTTATTTCCCCTCCCAGGCTTTTGGCCAAACCAGCCAGGGCAGTCCAAAGGTGACTGCTCTGAGGCAGCACAGAAAGACCAGAGTGGGAATATCACAAGCCAGGGCAGAGAGCATGGCTGCTGCTTCTGAGGGAAACAGGGTATCCCATGCCTATGCCACAGCACAAATGCATCCCATACTCTCTTCTCACCTCTGTCTGTGTGGGCTTTCTCCCCATTGGTGATCAGTTCACAAATCTCCTTTCCTTGTCCCTGAATGACACAATCAAGTCCTGGGAGTATAGGAATAGGCCAACAGATCCATTTGTAGGCCCCCCTGTACAGACCCTGACCAGAAGAAGCAGACTGGTCCCCAGCTGCTAGGGGGAAATTCAAACCAGCAGTTGGAGTTTCACTGCAGTTTGGTACAGGGAAGTCGTGGAGTAAGGATGCCACTTTCTGTGGAATAAGCCATGTG
Source organism: Propithecus coquereli (assembly GCF_000956105.1). NCBI lineage: Eukaryota > Metazoa > Chordata > Mammalia > Primates > Indriidae > Propithecus > Propithecus coquereli. The sequence goes on along the minus strand of NW_012143745.1, from coordinate 1,542,868 downwards.
GACAGCTTTGGTAAAAGTCTGGCAGGTGTGGAGCTCCTGGTCCCAAAGCCCCTTGGTCACATTCCAGCTCACATCTGTGATGGGGATCTCAACCCTGTCGATCAGGAGATTGTGTGGTTCCCATCTCTCTCCCTGGTCTGGTGGCCAGGCAGTATCAGCTTCAGGGCAAGGTTCAGGGAATGGGGGGAAGGGCCCCAAATTAGTTCTGGGTACTGATGTCCACAGTTTAGAAGCCTGTAAAAAATCCACCTGAGTGTCCCATAGTATTCAGGGGGCCTGTGAGTGTCAAGGAGCTCCTCTTCAGCCAAAACTGCAAAGGTTCCACAAAGGAGCGTGGTGGCCCATAAGGTCTCCTACTTACCAATTCCCTGGGTCCTGGTCGGTGAGCCTTTCAAGTCACTCGGAAAACTCAGAAAACTCACAGAGGCCGCCTGTCCTCTAGCTTTACCCTCAATGTCTCGTGTTGCCTCTCTGTTGTCTTCATTCTTTCTCCCTTCAGTGATCTATTCAAAATATGAGTTTTTGATGGACATCCTAGTTGTTCTCTGGAGAAGAAGCATATGCCCGCTTCCTCTAATCAGCCATGTTTTCCCTCTTCAACAATTCAGGTACTAAAAAACACCTAAATTATCTGACTCTGGCCAAAACAAATGCCTTAGTGTCTTTATACTGTTCTCATTAAATATTTAATTGTCAGAGATCTTAGTCTATATATGTGTTGAAAATTGGAAGTAAATAAGTAATACTCACTTCTACTACATCATAAATTAGTAACAAATTTGATAAAATAGATATATGTTCATACAGAATTAGATAGAGTTTTCCATCTTTGAGACTCCACTAGCTTTCATTTACGATGTAAAAAGATAGAAAGAACAATCCTGTTCTAATAACAACAATATTTTGGAAAATAGAAAAATGACCACTTTTCTTGAGCCCATTGGACAGCTGAGATTAGAAGACAATCAACTAACATGAAATCCAAGAATAATATGTGCCTGTAAGGAAAAAATGGGATGGGAGCTCTTGTTTACCTGGGATAGATGCCAAATTCATACAAGCCAGTGAAAATAATTCAGCTAAAATGTTTAACAATTTTATACTGGCAGAGTTTAGGCTGGCATGATAGTTTAAAACTCTTGGGATGCAGTGCAGTTACACACATGTGGGCTCTTCTCCTTAGATCTCATTATGTACCCATAATAAAGACTAGAGGCATGATGAGATTTCATGAGAGTTCATGGAAAAGCACGACCTGTGGTGTAGGAAAAGAAAGAGAGATCAAAGCCAATGCAATAAAGGCACACAACTCCATTCTGGTCTATCACCTCTATAGAACAAAAGCCTAGCCACTGAGAGAAGGTCATTTTTCTCAGGGAATGGGTGGCTTAGAGAATAAGTAAAGGCACATCACCACCAGAGATATAAAATAAAAAGTAAAGCAAAATAGGCCTTCACCCCTGAAAAATGTTGAAGATCTTTTGGGGGTGAAGAATGGGGAGGTGCATGTCAGGTCTGGCCTCTTGGTGAACTGTTGTCCCGGCTCTTTGGCCCCTCACTTGGAAAACTTACAAGCAGGGCTGGTGCAACAGAGTAATCTCAGACAGGAAGAAATTCCACACAGCTTTAATTGCAGAAAAGAAGGGAGCTATACAAAGTGAGAGTATGTTCCAGAGAGGAATGAGTCAGTCTCCATGAGTGGAGAAAGATGTTAAGGACTCACAGGTGGTTTTCTTTTATTGGCCTGGTCTGGGAGAGGGCTTAGGGAAGGTGTGGGATATTATCAGATGATTGATATACATGACTGACAGGCATTCTTATAACCAAGTTTCAGCTCCACAGGCGTGTATGCCTCAAAATGTCAAGTTCTTGCTCTTTGCGATTGTTAGCTGTGTTTTCCTGCAGATCCTTCCCCAGCTTCTCCACTCCTAGGGCCTGCCCTCCTGGTGTGTATCTGCTACCTACAGATTTAGTCTCAGCCTAACATTCTCCCTGAGAAACATGAACCCTGAAAATCTTTGGGTCTTGGGGCTGAAGGTTCATCTTCTGTGGCTGCTTTGAGCTGAATAAGGGCAATGCTCTTATGGCTCCATGACCTCTTTTAAGAGATACAGGTGGAAATTACTTGGGGCCTTATCTAGTGGCTCCATGGGTGGTGATATTATCTTGTTCAAATATGGGGTGGAGTCCCTGAGCTAGCATAAGTTTCACATAGAAGTGTTGAAGTTTTGAAAACATACAAACTTAGTAAGAAGGTTAAAAATGTATGAGCCAAATATTAAAAGGATAATGGCCACTTAAGATCCCAGGAATGATAGCAATAAGGTCATACTTGGTAATAGTGAAAAAAAGAGGTTGTAGAAAGATGAAAAAAAAAATCATAATAAAAATATGAAAATTATGGATGCTGGGGAATAGGCAAGCATGGAATTAATCCTCATGGTACAATATATCTAATGTGCAGGGGACTCCAGCAAAGGCTAGCGTAAGAAAGATCAGGAAATATATGTAGGGATTTTTTACTATCTGTGATGGCATAGCCTGTGAGGTTTAATTATTTCACCTTTTTCAAGAGAATCTTTGATCCCTCAATTTGGTCACACTCATAGGTATCTGTGGTTTCATCATCCTTGCTGGAGTTTGGGCTCTGAGCGTCCACCTGTTTAGCTCTCAAGATATGTGCACGGCTCTCCATTCCCTTCGGTTTGAGTCCTGTGGGGGTAGACAACAAGACCTGATATGGGCCCGTCCACATGCACTCTAACTGACTGATAGGTCCTCTTTCTTTCCAATCTTTAAGGAGGATCCAGTCCCCCAGCTGTATGGAGGAAATGATTTTCCCTTCCTGTGGACCAGACAGGACTTGTTGCCCATAGTCAAACAATGACTGTTGTACTTTCCCCAGATCTATAATGTGTTTTAGAAGATAACTAGCCTCAACACATTCCCTAATAACTTGTACTTGGAATGGTCAGCCATATAAGATTTCAAAAGGACTGAGTTTTAGTGTCCCTCTGGGAGAGACACGAATCCACATCAAAGCAATGGGAAGATTTTGGACCCAATCTGTCTTAGTCTCCTGACACAGCTTAGCTAGGGTCTGTTTTAGATTTTGGTTGGTTCTCTCAACCCTGCCAGATACCGGAGGCTGCCAAGAGATGTGTAAGCGGTAATCTACTCCTAAGGCAGTTGTCAGTCCCCGGGTTACTTTGGATGTAAAGGCTGATCCATTATCACTCTGGAGGCTCAGGGGAAGAGCAAAGTGAGGTATGATATCACTTAACAATATTTTATATAACTATGTGGCCTTTTTTTTTATGGGTTGGGTATGCCTTGATCCATCCTGAGAAGGTGTCTACCAATACCAAAGATATTTACACCCTCTGTGCTGATTCTTCACAGTGAAATCCAGTTGCCAGTCTTCCCCCAGTACCTACATTGCTGCTGTACCAACTCTAGCAACCGAAGTGGGTGAGCTCCCCCTTGTGGCTTATTTTGCACACACCGGTAGCACGAATCAGTAACTTATTTGACCAATTTGTCTAATCCCACGATAATCACCATATTTCCTAAAAGGATCTTTAAAGACTTGGTCCCCACATGGAAGCCTTGGGGGAAACTAGAGACCACCTTTTGAGAAATATTAGAAATGATGAAGGGCTTTTCCTCTTGCTACACCATCCCATGGGAGTAAAGATGAATCCCCTTCCCTTGGTCCAATCCTCCTCTTTGAAATAGACTGGTCTGTCTTGAGCTTCTAAGGGTGCAGGTGAAACTGATAAAGCTATGGATACAAAATCCTCTTCCCTTGACACCCTCTTGGCCTCTTGATCATCTTTGTTGTTTACCTGTGCTATATCTCCTTCTTTCTGGTGTCCTCTACAAGGCATGCCTGAGATTTCTGTTGGTAAACACAGTGCTTGTAAAAGTTTCTGAATTTTTTCTCCATGTTTGATTGGAGACTTTCTGGCTGAGAGTAGCCCCCTCTCCTTCCAAATTTGGCCAGTGCGTGGAGAAACATGAAGACATATTTACTGTCAGTGTATATTTGTATTATTTTATCCTTGGCCAGTTCTAGTGCCTGCTTTCAGGCTATTAGCTCAGCCTTTTCAGCTGAGGTATTTAGTGTTAAGGGGCCACTCTCAAGAACCTGAGTATGGGAGATCACTGCATACCAAGCTCTCCAATGTCAGTCTATCACCATACTACTACCATCAGTAAACCAAATGTCGTCTGGGTCTAACAGAGGGGTATCCCTTAAGTCTGTTCTCTCTGCCAACCCTGTTAGTATTGATTATTCACAATTGCTATCAAAAGTTCCATGTTCTCCTGGTTCTGCCAGAATGAGTGTGGCCAGATGTAAGGCCACACAAGTTTCCAATGTAATGTCTGGGTGTTCTATTAAGAGGAGTTGATATCATAACACCTGGCTATTGGAGAGACAATTTGGTCCATATTTGGTTAAAAGAGGGGCCAGAATATGTGGTGCCCAAACCTTCAGAGCCCTGGGAAGGACCAACTTTCGAGCTTCCTCTAGGAAGAGAGCCACAGCAGCCAGCACTCTCAAACAATGGGGCCAGCCTCTGGGTACAGGGCCTACATTTTTAGAAAAATATCCTACCAGTCATAATTCCCCTCCAAATTCTTGTACCCAAATTCCCACAAACACTTTCTTTTTCGCATCAACATATATTATAAAGGATTTGTCTAGGGTTGGTATTCCCAAAGCTGACACATGGGTTAAGGCTCGTTTTTTAGGTTTTGAAAGGCTTTCTCCTGTTCTTTCCCCCACGTCAGGACTTCTCTCTCATCCCCTTTAAAGGCTTCGTATAACGGTTTTGCTATTTCTCTAAATCAAGTTTTCCAGTTTCTATAATATCCAGCCATTCCCAGAAATGCTCTTAATTTTTTTTTTTTTTTTGTAGTTGGGGTTACCAGGGAGCAAATGACCTGTATTCTACTTGAGGAGAGTTTTCATTGTCCTGGACTTACAACAAATCTCAAGTAGGTTACCTCTGGTATACACAAACAGTGTCATATCTGCCAACAGGAAGGGCACTGGGCTAGGAATTGCCCCAATAACGATAGGCCACTCAAGCCCCCTTGTCAATGATACCATCAAACAGGTCACTGGACTATACTCTGTCCTATGGGATAGTCCCAGGAGGGGAATCAGTTTCCAGACTGGATCACGACACAACAATGAAGAAACGCACTCTCATCAGCCTCCTGATAACTATCACTAGACTGGAGCCAAGGGTAACCATCCTGGTGGCAGGTAGGCCAGTAAATTTTCTTTTTGATACTGGGGCTGCCTACTTTGTCCTTCTCACCTACTCTGGAAAACTGAATACTCAATCTTGTATGGTCACCAGAGTCTCCAGGGTCCCTACCAAACAATTCTTTACTCTTCCTTTGCTTTGTTTGTAAGAGGATGTGATCATTGAACATTCATTTCTGGTAGTTCCTACTTGTCCTATCAACCTTCTGTCATGTGACTTGCTTTCTAAACTGTGTGTGGGTTTCTTTCTACTCTCAGGAGGAACCCAGCCTCATAGGCCTCTTATAGATTCAGATGTCTTAGGCCAAGATCAACAGGACTGGGAGGCAAATATCCCTGCAATAGTTTTGGAACAGTGGTTCCCCAGGCCACGCCAGAATGTCCCAGCTGGTTATAGTCTATCTCAAACTATAGCAGGGTTATCCCCATGTTAAACAATACCCCTTGAAACCCGAGGCCTGCATAGGTCTTAACACCTTATAAGAAAAGGTCTGAACACCTTATAAGAAAATTTCTACTTTTAGGTCTTTATCACAACTTTCTCTCCTTGTAACACCACTATTTTGCCTATCCAAAAAAAGGATGGTACTTACCAATTGGTGCAAGACTTAAGGATTGTCAATGAGGTGGTGGTGCCTCTACACCCTGTTTTCTTTTGTATCCCTCTCCACCCTGATTGCCAAAATTTATTCACTTCTGTATGGGTGCCGCTACATGGCACACCCCACAAATTAACCTGGACAGTGTTGCCACAAGAGTTCCAGCACGGCCCTCATCATTTGGCCAGGCCTTGGGGAAAGATCTAGATATCCTCCAACTTCACCGGGGTGTGGTGCTTCAATATGTCAATGACCTACTGATCTGCTCCCCGAACTTAAAAGAAGTACAGGAACACGACATTTGAGTCTTAAGATTCCTGGCTGACAGGGATACAGGGTGTTCTGTCCCAAAGCCCAACTGGCTCGAACTAAGATGACCTACTTGGGGCTTGTTCTCACCCCAGGAAAATGAGAACTGTCTCGGAATCATGTTTGGGCCATAATTCACCTACCTGAACCCACTACTGAGCCCCTTCTACACTCTTTTTTGGGCTTACAGGGTTCTGCTACATTCGGATACCTAATTATGGGTTCTAGCTAAGCCCCTTTATAAAAGCCAAAACAAAAACAAAAACACCAATAAGGAATCTCTAATATTTGGGCCTGAAAAAAAAACGAGATATTCAGCCATCGAACATGGCTTTACTGCAAGCCCCAGCCCTGGGCCTGCGACATCCTCAGAGAACCTTCTTTTTATATGCCCATAAAAAAAAAGAAATAGCTCTGGGGGTGTTAACACAGCTTTGGGGGCCACAGTTATAACCAGTGTCCTATTTTTATCAAATAAATTAGACCCCACGGCTGCAGGAGGGCCTGCCTGTTTGAGGGCAATAGTAGCCATATCTTTACTCATTCCAGATGCCACTAATTCACTACGGGAGCTTCCTTTACTGTTAGAACCTCCCACGGGGCCTCCAAGCTCCTTCATGCAAGGGCAACAACACGGATTTCAGACAGCCATCTATTAAAATTATAGGCTATGTTTATAGAAACCCCTGACATTAACATTGAAACCTGCCCAGGACTTAACACAGCCACTCTTCTTCCAAAATAGATGATAGGGGAACCAAGCAGGCTAGTACATAACTGTGAAGAAATTATGCTCCACCACTACCTTCCCCAGGCAGATCTACCCTCAGTCCCCAACCCTCCAGCCCATGGGTAGTTTACTGATGGCAGTAGTTTTGTTAAGGATGGGGAATGGCATGCAGGCTCTGCAATAGTTACCGAGAGTCTGGAAGTGTTGGAGGCCCAGGCATTACCAGCAAATACATCTGCCCAACTAGTTCAACTCATAGCTCTAACCCGAGCTCTCCAGTTAACCCAAGACAAGAAGGCTATACAGGCTCTAAATATGCTTACTTGGTGTTACATGCCCAGGCATTGATTCAGAGAGAGTGAGGATTCCTTACCACTCAAGGAATGCCAATTAAGTGTGGGCAACAGATTCATGTGCATTTAGAAGCCATTCAGGAACCACCTGAGGTGGTGATCATTCATTGTAAGGGACATCAAAAGGGAACTTGTCTAATAGCTCAAAAAAATTGGGTTGCAGGTATGGCTGTCAAACAGGCAACCCTGGGCAAAGTGTTTTCTAACCCACTTGGAATTCTAGTCCCTTCTAACCCCACTCTCCCTATGCTAGCTTATTCCATCTCAGAAATGTCTGACAGCTTGACTCAAAGATACCACTTGAGCCCCTTTAGATGGTTAGTTAAAGGAAACCTCTTTCTATTACTGGCTACAGAAGTCAAAAACCTGGTAGAAGCCACTCATAATGCTATCCACTTTGAACCAAAGCCACTTAGACATATACTAGAACAACATTTTGTTTCTCCTTTACTAGCCTCTACTATTAGACAGTACACCTCACTTTGTACTATCTGCCAAACTGGCAATCCTCAAGGGGCTTTGAGGGCAAAACTTGCCTCTCTGGCCCAACAAAATGGGACCTATCCCAGTCAAGACTGGCAGGTAAATTTCACTCAAATGTCTCTCTATAGAGAATTCAAGTACTTCTTAGTGTTTGTCAACACTTTTATTTGTTGGTTTGAAGCTTTCCCTTGCAGGACTGAAAAGTCCACTGAAGTTTCCCCAAGACATCTGGAAGATAGCATACCTTGTTTTGGCTTTCCCCAGTCCTTACAGAGTGAGAATGGTCTTCCCTTTGCTTCACAGGTAGTACAGGAAGTCTCTAGGGCCCTGCAGATCTCTTACTATATGCATTGCACCTAGAGGCCTCAGTCACTAGGCCAGGTGATGTGAGTTAACCAGAGCCTCAAGTTTTCCCTCCCTAAGATCACCCAGGAGACCAGACTCAGTTGGTTACAACTTCTTCCAGTCACTCTTTTGCATTTATGCATTGTGGCTAAAGTCCTCTTTCCCTTGAATGCTTTTAAAATGGTGTATGGCTAACCTTTTTCTCTGATCATTTCAGATTTTTATTTTCAGGAAACAGCTGGACACTAGTATGCCTTCAAGTAGCTCAGTTCTTGCAAACATTGTAAGAACACAAGCTACCATCTAGAGACCCTTCTTCCCCTAGTCCTCTCGGTTAGCCGGGGGACTTAGTGCTCATCAAACAGTGGAAGGATGGGTTCCCCACATCCCAGCTAACCATGGTGTGGATAGGTCCTTATCCAGTCTTATTTTCTAGCCCAACCACTATTAAGGTACCAGGAATACCTACTTGCATCCATCATTCTCAGGTGAAGCCATGGAAGAACCAAAATGAAACTCATCCAGCCCCTGCAGATGAGGACTCCAAGACTGGAGACAATACTCATGTACTCTCTTAGAGGATCTCCAGTACCTGTTCAAGAGGACTTCTCCTGCTGTGGATCTTTCAGAAAAGTAGTCAGAAGGGGGAACCTGCTTGTTCTTAAAAGAGCAGTGTTGCTTTTTTGTTAACAAGTCAGGACAGCTTCAGGACAACATAAATGCCATCCTAGAATCTGCCTCCAAATCTCCAGGTGTGAGGTGAGATTTCTAGGCCCTGGTGGATATCCTTGGTAATTCCCTTGGTCACTCCATTACTTTGCATCCTGGGAGTTCTAATATTAGGACTGATCCTCAAAACTTTTCTATCTAAATTTATTTCACCCCACCTAGAGGACATCAAGCTACAAATGGTCCTGTGTTCTCTTCTAGCCCCAGTGCCTATCTCCTTCTCATACCTACAACAATCTACTGAGAACATATACTGAAGTCTCCTGGAGAGACTCCCGGAGAACCTGCAAGAGGCCACCATAATAGGAATCATCACTGCCACTCAGTGGGAAGCAGCTCGATGAGTCAACGCCACTACTCAACGATTTGGCCCTCTAGAATAGAGAGTGGGGAAATGTTAGGCAGATAGTGAGGGACCTCCAGCTCTCCTAGAAACAAAAGTGGGTGCTCTACTTTGGTGTTGCCTTGAGCAGTTGCCACAGCTGGAGAAGAAGAACAAGAGTGGATGCTCTCTCCTGGTGCTGCCCCAAGTTGATTCTGCCCCCAGCAACTGCAACACCTGGTGGAAGGAGGAATACCCTGCCCATCTGTAAAAGAATGCTGGGAAATCCTCAGCCCATGGGTGAGACAGCCCAAACACAATAGGATCTGGAAAATGACCTAGAGTAACCTAAGGCTATTAATTATATCATGTAGTTAACTGTCCATCAAAGTGGATCAATGGTGACATTTGAACCACAGGGAGGGCCCAACCCAGACAATATAAAACAGGACCCAGACCATAACCAGATCCTCTTGTTATGACAGGCTCCTGTTCGTCATCTGTGGTGAATGTATATTGCTCTCGCTCTATAAACCTACCTTTCCCTTCCTCTATAAACCTCATTTTCTTGCTTACCTTGCTTTTGGTGTGTCTGGTCATTTTGGCCAAGAGCACACCAAGAACTGAGAACAAGATTGTCAACCTGACATTTAGTCTTCACGTTTTTACCAACTAGTTTTTGTATTGTGATTTTTTTCTAAATAAACTATTTTTTTTGTTTTACTTTCTTTTTTATTTCAGAACATTATGGGGGTACAAATGTTCAGGTTACATATGTTACCTTTGCCCTGCCTGAGTCAGAGCTTCAAGCATGCCCATCCCCCAGACAGTGTACATTGCACCCATCTAAATAAATTACTGTAATAATGTTCTCAATGTGGTGGTTTATTAATTTAATCATTTCTTTCTGTAATTTCTTACGTATTTGTTGCCTTTTTACTTAACAGAGGGCTTTCCTTTCTCATTTTTTTTAATATCAGGGTATCTTCATAGATCCTTAATTTAGTCAAAGGGTCATAATTTTTTTCTGTTGTACCACTTGCCCCATGTTGAAGGGAAGGCCTTTCAAGCTAGTTCGTGTGTCTTTTAGCTTGTCCCTTTTATTCCCTCAGCACTTTCTCTCTTTCCAGATGACAAGAAATGCTAAATGCATTTTGAATTGCTATCCCAGCCCCGGAATGAGGCCTTTACCCAGAAAGGCCTCATTCTTTTTGGCAAAGAATTATATTTATCAACCATAATTTGGGCATGATTTGAGTTCACAGACACTGGGAGATTGTTGTTCTAGGCTGAATATATGTATATTTGTATGTATACATATATATGTATCCAGAGACATCTGTACCTACTTACAAAGCTATCTATGTTTAGAATTCTATCTATATTAATGCCTACACGTGTCTGTATCTGAATATGTATTGGTATTTGTTTCTATACAAACACATGAGCTCACACCGACACCTCCCATTCCAATCCAAGAACAGAGGCTCATTTCTCCCTTGTTCTAAATTTATAATGTTCACCTCCATTGTGAGAAACCAAACTCCAGTTATCCACAATATATTTACATAATTGTTCAATTCTTGAATACCAACATAGTTTCAGAATTTCTAACTATGCCTCTGTGAAAAATAAACCTGTTAACTATAGAGTTAAATATTTTACAGTTCTTTTTTTCTTG
>NW_012143745.1:1529147-1530731 GCF_000956105.1 Propithecus coquereli | reverse complement strand
TCCTGCCTCAGCTTCCTCAGTAGTTGGGACTACAGGCACGTGCCACCACACCTGCCTAATTTTTGTGTTTTTTGTGGAGATGTGATCTTGCTCTTGCTCAAGGTGGTCTCAAACTCCTGACCTCAAGCAATCCTCCTGCCTCTGCCTCCCAAAATGGTAAGATCACAGGTGTGAAACACCACACCTGGCCAAGAGGGGGATCTTAAGTAGCATATTTGTCCAGTAGTTACTGATTTCTCTTTCCCAAGATGAAGAGAGGGAGAGAGAGAGAAAGACAAAAAAAGAGACAGAGACAAGATATAAGTAGTAGGTGAAAAGAGATATCAGATCAAGATGATGTAGGAAAGCAATTGACTAAGTTTGGATTTTAAAAGTAAAAAATGTTCAATCAATAAAAGTAAGCCATAATTTCCATGTTGTTTCTACATAACATTAATTACTGATAAAATGTTCTTTTCACTCTTCTTTCAAAATCTAGAATAAAATAGTACAACAAATTGATAACCATCTAATTACTCTCAGTTTCTGAGATAAGTAATTTTTGCTTTGAAATGTGAATACTTTTAAATATTTAGCAGTCATTTTATAATGTTTCCTGATTTTTTTTCCTTTCCATAAAGATGTAATGAATGGTATTTAGCAAAATTCTCAACATTTTACTCATAGGAAGTGAGAAATATGTCAAGTATGTGGCAGTGTAGATGTTTTCATAAACAATGTCTTTTTTCCTTAAGAGAAATAAAAGATGGAATATTGCATCCTCTCTAAAAAAACACATGAGAAAGAAGGATACTGAGTCAACAAAATATATATAATTCTTTACACTCACACTTTTTAGGAAAATAGAATCTCTACCTACTTGTTCCTTCAGCATAAGTATGATTAAGTATTTAAAATCACTAATAAAGGTATAAAGGTGGAAGATTATGAGTTTTGGATGAAATCCAGAGAAAGAATATTTAAAATTAGCTCATATGATTACACCAAATTGCAATAATTATAGTAACCATATTGGTAGTAATAATTTAAATGGAACTGTCAAATTACTTCTTGACTTAGGAGCACCATTTGATTAATCAGATTTTACTTTACTCAAGCTATGGGGAATTACATAGTGAAGGCAAACTCTCTCTCTCAAAAAAAATATAAATATATATAAACTGGAAGAAAATTAGCCAAAAATTAGATACCTGATATGAGAGCAAATTCAATTTTTTGATTCTTAAAATTCATATATTTTTTATTAATTCACTTTTCTATTAAATACAAATATCTATTGAGCATCTGCTTTATACTGAGTATGGTCCTAGATATTGGAGATATAACAGTGAGCAAAACAGATAAAAATCCCTATTGTTGTGTGCCTGTAGTTTAGTCAGGCTGTGGTGGTGTTAGTAAGTTTTTTTTTTTTCCGAAAAATATATGATATGTTATCAGCCCTGTATTGGATTTGAGGCATGTGAAAATTTTCTCCCATTCTGTAGGTTGTCTGTTTGCTCTTGTGACCGTTTCTTTGGCTGTGCAGAAGCTTTTTAATTTGATCAGGTCCCATTTATGTATTTTTGCTGTTGCTGTGATTGCCTT
>NW_012143745.1:1527323-1528622 GCF_000956105.1 Propithecus coquereli | reverse complement strand
TTAGACAACAAGTACTGTGAACAAAATTAAGAAGGAAAGGAGGAGAAGAGAGTGTTTAAGGGTAGTAGTTGTAAATTATGTGCTTAAGAAAGAAACATTAGTTGGTTATGTTAATTTGCAGTAAAAAATTAACTCTTTAAACTTAGTTGGTTTGACACATAAATTTGTCTTTTTGGCTCATGAAAATCCTTCTGTAGGTCTGGCAGCTGTCTATGGCAACTCCCTCCTAAGGGGTGACACAGAGATACAAATTCTGACTCCATCGTAACAAAATACGGCCTTCTTTATTGCTGTGTTGGGGATGAATAAATTGGCATTTTGGTAATGGGCTTTTCACTGTCTCTGTCTAGACATGACATTATTTTTTCTCACAGTCATCAGCCAAAATTAGTCACATAGTTCTGTTTAATATGTAGTCAGATTGAGTATTGTGGTTTTCTGTGTATTCAAGAAAGTAAGCAACTTTAGCTATTTATGAGCACTAATGATATGACAACAAAAGCTTTAGTAGGAAGGTGGCATTTAAGTAAAGACCTGAGGGAAGTGAGGGATTAAGCCATTTATAGACCAAAAGAATGAATAATCCAGATAGAGGGAAGAACAAATGCAGATGGCCTGAGGAGGGTGCATGCTGAGCTAAAATCGATGAAACATTATGAGGAACATTTTGCTCAGAGATAATTAGTCTGTTCCTCAGATAAGAAAAGGTAAAAATTTCTCGATATTAGAAGACTAATGGATGTATACTAATCTGAGGGTAGTTGAAAATACCTCCTTGCTTCCTCACATTTCTTGCTGATATTGCAGAACATGAGTTGGCAGAATGTTGACCATCTGAATTCTATGGCCCAAAGTGGAAAAGAAGCACCAGAGCTCCAGAGGATTAAGGTATATCAATTGTACCATGGTATCCAGGCTAGCCAACCAAAGACCTGGTGGGTTTCTTCTGTGTATGAACTGCATTATTTCGGCTCAATAATAGAAGGATTATTGGTAACAAACTTAGTCCTGAATGAAATTGTATGTCTTATTTGCTCTAACGGATAAGGATTTAAGTATATTACGTATTACAACTACACTGATTAGTTTCAAACAACTGGAACAAACTCTGGATCATGAAGTCTTCCATGAAAACTAAGTGACTATGTGATTATGTCCCCACCTTGAAACAAATTCTCTGGGCTCAGTTTATACAATATTTCTATTAAGAATTGTGTATCACCACTCCATACTTTCAGGTTTTTTCCCTCCCCTTTGGTTTTTTTTTTTTTTTTTCTTTTGCCCAGTGGGGTGTAACTT
>NW_012143745.1:1523200-1525478 GCF_000956105.1 Propithecus coquereli | reverse complement strand
TTATAGATCAGCTGATTAATACAATCAGCATTCAATTTCTATTATCTATTCACCACACCACTGCCAGTATGATCACTTAAAACATATATCAGATCATGTCTCTGCTTCAGTAATTTCTATCTCACTCAGATAGAGAATTCTTACTACCCCCTGTGAGTTTCACAAAAATCAATTCTCTACCTCTGCGATCTCTTGCATACTGACTGTTTGGTTTTCTGATTTCACCATATTCACCTCATTTCTGGTCCTCAAACAAAGCAAGCATGCTGCTGTTTCAGAAGCTTTGCACGTAGCTGTTTCCTTGGCCTGGAACACTATTTCCCTAATAGTCGTATCACTTGCTTCTTTATTTCAATCTCTTATTAAATGTCATTGCCACAGAGAAGGCTTCCGTAACAACCCAATATAAAAAAGCCCTGACCCTTTACATCTACCCACCTTTATTTTTCTTCATGGTGTTTCTTACTGATTGTTTATTGTTATGATATTGCACTCATAAGTCTACGTTACTTGACGTTACAGACAAATCTCCTTACTGGAAATGAATGTTGAGTTCATATGCTTGTTCTTCTATTCCTATTTATTTTGCTAGAATAATCCAAAAATGTCTGTGTTCTAGAATATGGTGACAGTACTAAAACAACTGATCCAAGGAGCACTGGAATTTTCACATCATATCAACACCAAGGACCGGAAACATCATATCAGATGTTTACAATTGATCAATTAGAATGATTGTAAAGGCTGAGCCTTTTTAAGATTAGTTTTTATTGTGACTGATCTATCTCACGGGCCACACATATTTCCAACCTCTATGGGTGTTAAACTAACCATCTGTTAGATAAACAGATCAAATCTTAGCTCAATTGCTATTGAAGCTTCTTGTAGAAAATACCTCTACCAGCAGGATTACCCAGTTGCTACCTTCCAAGGCCTTCCTTTTCCCTTACCAACACAATGATTTATGCTTACATTCTAGATGTGACAGGCTCCACTCCTTTCAAGGCTTGTTTCTCTCTCACTCACACTCATACACACACACACACACACACACACACACACACAATCAAGTGAGAACTCTGGACATTCCATTTGACTGATCCTGGAACATTTGGCCCTAAGTTTACCTGCATAGCACTCCTTTATATTCAAACTAGTAATCACTTATTATCCATAGTTGAGAGGGAAGTATAATGAATTTTTCAATATCTTATCCTTGGAAATTATGAATAGAAATATGCAAAAGCAACTCTATTTTAATGCTAAAAATTGTTCAGAGTTAGATGTTATGAAAGTGATCTATATTTGAATGACCAAATGACAGTGTGAAAAGTTGCACAATGTATTCAACATGCAAAAATATCTTTAACTTCCACTCTCCAATTCAGAAATAATACTTAAACCACCGATTTTCTATCTCAAAGTACAGATTTTATCCAGTATTCAAGTGGGAAGCCTTACTTTTAGTAACATCCCAGGATGGGTGCAGTTTGCATTAATCTTTCTCCCCATCTCTTGTCAGGTGCCGCCACAGACAGTTTCATTGCCCATCGAGATCCCCTCAGATCCCACCTACGGCCCTGTGTGCTTTGCTTCTAATGGCTGGCACCTGCCATTCTCTATATGGATTTTTCCTTTGGTCCCTGAACTCCCTTCTCCATCGGGCATGAAAAACTGGAAGGGCATGAGAGTTTATACCTACTCAGGTATAAATGACTTAGTGTGGTAAGGGAGATTAAAATCCCAAGTCCCTCACGTAGAAGTTGAAAAATCTCTAAGGTGTTATTTATGCTGAAGTATTCACTATGAAATCAGGTAGGGGCTGTGAATTATCTGTGACTCCTTACCCTTCCCTATCTAACTGCTCTCTCCCTTACTGAGTAGTTCTGTCTGTGTTTCCTTAATAAATCAATTGCACATGAATTCTTGTGTCAGTGCCTCCATATGGGGAAATAAAGTACAACCGTACTATAATATCATATTTTAATGTTTCATTTGTTCAATTCAGACTCAGAGAGGTTACATTGATTTTGGTCACCCAAATGCCTAGACAACCATGCCTTATGTCGAAGAATTCCATGCTCCAGAATCTTCCAAACCTCAGCTCCTTTGGCCCAATCCCTTAAAATTTTATTTTCAAAACTTCAGTTATTTAGGACATAAACACAAGAGAATAAGTTTCTATGAAAGTGAGTGTTTTTTTTTTACTTTTTTCTTGTTTTTCAGAATTCTTTCACCTATTTTATTAATAACAATTTAATGAATTTGCATATGGACT
>NW_012143745.1:1520068-1521565 GCF_000956105.1 Propithecus coquereli | reverse complement strand
GCATTAGGTCACTCATCCTTA
The DNA here is from genome assembly GCF_000956105.1 of Propithecus coquereli. NCBI lineage: Eukaryota > Metazoa > Chordata > Mammalia > Primates > Indriidae > Propithecus > Propithecus coquereli. Next base: position 1,521,544 of record NW_012143745.1, on the reverse strand, counting down.
TAAATCAATGACTTTGAACCCTTGATGTGGCCACCAACCTCTGGTATACAAACCACTGTATCCAATTCAAGACAGCACTTTTGGCATTCATGTGCCTCCATTTTCTAAAAGTGACTCCCCACCATACTGCATTTTAGTTATTGATACTTCCTGTTATAAGTTGAATTATGTACCCCTAAAATGTATATGTTGATATTTTCACCTCCAGCACCTCAGAATGTGCCCTTATAAAATAGAATAATTGCAGATATAATTATTTAAGATGGGGTCATGCTGGAGTTTGGTGGGTTTGTAATCCATTATGACTGGTACCTTACAAAATAGGAAGTGTGAATCCAAGCAAGCACACAGGGAGAATGCCATGTGAAGGTTGGAGTTACATTCCCATAAGCCAAGAAATGAAAAGATGCTAGGAGAAAGTTCTGGAACAGATCCTTTCCTAGTGCCTTCAGAGAGAGCATGGCCCTGCTAACATCTTGATCTCATGTTTCTAGACTTCAGAACCATGAGAAGGTAAATTTCTCTTCACTAAACCATTCAGTTTGTCATATTTTGTTATGGCAAACCGAGGAACAGTCATGCTGATATCAACACTGATGTTCCCTTGTCCTACTGACTCATTTGGAAATGTTTTCCTGGATGGACTTTCAGTAACTTCTCTTTATAAAATATTGATATTCATGTTCCATCCTCATTTGCCATAGTGAAAATATAATAACAATATTTCTGGCATCCCTGGGTAAAGCATGACCCAGATTGAGGGCACTCGTAGTCAAGGGAAAAGGATGACAAAAACTGTACATGTATTTTTTTAATGGTATAAGGAAGTAGACACTGCCTACTTCACTGGAGGTTTTAGATCCTGCATTTTACTATTCTTTGTTTTACTCATATTGATTTGATAATTTCTAAATGGAGACCCATGAGGAAAACATACTGTTCTAGCATATACATTATCTTAAAACTTGTGCTGTACACTTCTAAATACTTTCTAACTCGATTAGAGAAAAGCAACAAGCCACTAATTGTATCGATAATTGTTGTATAAAAAGACACAATAGTGAAAGGCTGCCAGAAGCTGGTACAAAATGTAAAGATGAGTATTGGTAAGTGGATGTAAGTATGTACATGAAAATTTTAGGTTTAATTGTAATGTAAATATTAGGGCTTCAAGCCATAAAGATAATTTTAAATGGTAGAAAATAAATTAGATGAGAGACAGGCTTGGTATGAATCATAGGTTTTTTAACACTATGATTATATTTTTAAACAGCTTTCTTGCAATATAATTCACATACCAAAGAATTTACTCATTTAAAGTTATAATTCAATGTTTTTAATATATTCACAGAGTAGTGAAATAATCATTACAATATAATTTTAGAACACGTTCGTTCCCCACCCTCAATGAAACTCAGTACCCATTACCAATTCCTCCCCACATCCCAGCCCTAGGCAACCACTAAATTACTTTCT
>NW_012143745.1:1511463-1515413 GCF_000956105.1 Propithecus coquereli | reverse complement strand
CAAGCATTTACAAATCTATATTATTGAGATGTCATTTATATGTTAAATTTAATTTTAATTTTTCAGCTTTAATTTTCCAGTATAATAGCAAACTTTAATTGTACAGTTTGATTTCTTTTGATAATTATATATATGTAACCCCCACCACACGCAAGGTAAATTTTAATTGTACACTTTGATTTTTTTTTTAATTTCAGAATATTATGGGAGTACAGACATTTTGGTTACATATAATGCCTTTGCCTCGCCCAAGCCAGGGCTACAAGCATGCCCTTCCCCCATACAGTGCTCTCTGCATCCATTAGTTGTGAGTTTACCCATACCCATAACCCCCTCTGACCGAACTGGCACCCAGTGAATATTACTACCATGTGAGTACCTTAGTGTTAATCAGTTAGTACCAATTTGTTGGCAAATACAAGTGGTGCTTGTTTTTCCATTCTTGTGATACCTCACTTCAAAGGATGGGCTCAAGCTATATCCAGGATAATATAAGAGGTGCTAGTTCACTATCATTTTTTATAGTTGAGTAGTAGTCTATGGTACACATATACCACATTTTATTAATGGGGTTGGGATAAATGTTTTCTAAAGGATGTTAGTGTTTTATATAGTTGCTGTTCGCTATGATTTTTGTATAAGATATCTGTAAAATGGAGTCCATTTTGTAATGGCATTGGGATGTAAATTTGTAGGTAAAATTTAGGTAAAAATATAGAATACAATCCAGGGTTTAGGTACAAGCTTATTCTCTGCCTATACATACCATCTGGTAATTTACATATTCAACTAGGTGAATTTTACATGCTAATAATAATGTCAATTTTTTTCCTCTTTTTAATACTTCACACAGGTCTTTCTCCCATATCATATCTATTATGTGTTAGGTAAAATGGTGTCTGCTTGGATATATGATGATAAAAATGTTATGGGATCCTCATTTATTTGCTCATTCAATCAACAAATATTTCAGTATGTACTATGTGCCAGGCACTGTGTGAAACACTGGAAATAGAACAAACACAACGGGTCATTAAGAGTACTCTGTAATGTAAGTAAATAAAAAATATTGCAACGTGCCTGAAATTCATCCAAAGAATATGTTATTATAGAGAATAAGAGGGAAGGCATTCTGAAAGTTGAGTTTTAAATAGTACGTTACTTAAGGAGTTCTCTTTTAGTGAGGGACATAAATCAGTAAAGAGATAATTCCAATATCATATTATAATTGTCTTGGGCAAAGAATGTTCACGGTGTATCATGGATACATACAGGATAAAGGGGTACCCTGACTCTTGCACAGAACTGGAGGTTAGAGCAGAGAAGGATTGCTGGAGGAGGTAAGGTGTGAACTATATTCTGAAGTATAAGTCTATGTTTACAGGGCAAGGCAGGAGGAGAGAAGAATAGATATAAAGGGCTCCAAAAAGAGAGAGCAGGGAGTGTTAGTAACAGAGCCACAATAACAGATTGGTCTTACTAGAAATTATAACTATTAATATTTTGGCAAGCTTGTTCTGAGTAAACCATACTGATTTACTTCTCTATTTTCTGACATGCCATGACAGTACTGCCTTCACATTTATGTATTAATAATTATTACATAAAGGCCTTACTTTGCTTTTTAAAACAATGTTAAGAAAACAGCAGAAACATTTTCTTTTTTATTTTGTTTGTTAGCAATGTGACATTTGAATTATTCCTGTCTCAGGTTAATGCTGATAATTCTGTTTCTGGGTCAGTATTAGTCTGTTGTATCAGTCAAAGGGAGTCAGGTCAACCGCTTCTCTATTTTTACTTTTCTACTCTGATCTCTCTTAATCTCGATCATTTGTAATTTCTGGCACAGACTTAGATAGCTTCTCTCGGAGGCTGCAGCTACAAATTTGCTTTTGAACTGTTTCTGTCATTAATCACATTAAGGATATGTTCTTTTTCAGTTCTTATAAACAATACAATGGAGACCTTAATGAGAGTCAATTAGGTAGAAAAAATTATTTTTCTTAATTTCTTTGCAAAAAAATGACTATAAAATACTGCTAAAATTGAAAGATTTAATGAGAGGTAGATGTCACCATTGCAAGACAATGAAACTTTATTTTTATATAAATCATGCAAAGTTTATAGGAGACCTTCTCTATGTCATCTATTAGTGACATCAGTAAAGTCATACTGGGAATCTGAAGGGCATACATAGATAAAGTAACCTCATTTTAAATTAAAATGATAATCCTAAAATACAAGTATACTAAACTTTGACCTACAATTCCCAAATTTTATCCAACCACATCTCCTTACTCTTGATTTCTCTTTTTATTTCTACATATAGATATGTAAAATATATATACATACACACATAAATATTTATGAAATTTAGGTATATACATAAAAGTAGTTACTATTGTATATCACTAAAATATTTTCATCAAGCATTTACAAATCTATATTATTGAGATGTCATTTATATGTTAAATTTAATTTTAATTTTTCAGCTTTAATTTTCCAGTATAATAGCAAACTTTAATTGTACAGTTTGATTTCTTTTGATAATTATATATATGTAACCCTCACCACACGCAAGGTAAATTTTAATTGTACACTTTGATTTTTTTTTTAATTTCAGAATATTATGGGAGTACAGACATTTTGGTTACATATAATGCCTTTGCCTCGCCCAAGCCAGGGCTACAAGCGTGCTCTTCCCCCATACAGTGCTCTCTGCATCCATTAGTTGTGAGTTTACCCATACCCATAACCCCCTCTGACCGAACTGGCACCCAGTGAATATTACTACCATGTGAGTACCTTAGTGTTAATCAGTTAGTACCAATTTGTTGGCAAATACAAGTGGTGCTTGTTTTTCCATTCTTGTGATACCTCACTTCAAAGGATGGGCTCAAGCTATATCCAGGATAATATAAGAGGTGCTAGTTCACTATCATTTTTTATAGTTGAGTAGTAGTCTATGGTACACATATACCACATTTTATTAATCCACTCATGTATTGATGGCACTTGGGTTGTTTCCCCATCTTTGCAATTGTGAATTGTGCTGCCATAAACATTCGAGCGCAGATGTCTTTATTATAGAATGTCTTTTTTTTCCTTTGGGTAGATGCCTAGTAGTGGGATTGCTGTATCAAATGGTAGTTCTACTTGTAGGCTCTTTGAGATATCTCCAAATTATTCAACCAAGAGACTCCTGGAATTAATAAATGAATTCAGTAAAGACTCAAGATACAAAATTAATGCACACAAATCAGTGGCATTCATATATACCAATAACAGTCAAGCCAAAAACACAGACTTTCACAATAGCATCAAAGAAAATTAAATATTTAGGAATATATTTAATGAAGTAGGTTAAAGGTATATATAGGGAGAACTACAAAACACTGGGAAAAGAAATTGTAGAAGATGTAAACAGATGCAAAAACATACTATGCTTATGGATTGGCAGAATCAGTATTGTTAAAATGTCCATACTACCTAAAGTGATCTACAGAATTAATGCAATCCCTATCAAAATATCATCATCATTATTTACAGATCTAGAAAAAATAATTCTACACTTCATATGGAACCAGAGAAGACCTCATATAGCCAAAGCTTTCTTAAGCAAAAAGAACAAATTGGGAGGCATCAGCCTACCAGACTTCAAGCTTTACTACAAGGCCATAGTAATCAAAAGAGTGTGGTACTGGCACAAGAACAGAGACATAGACCTTTGGAACAGGACCGAGAACTCAGATATAAAACCATCCTCATATTGTCATCTAATCTTCGACAAAACAGACAAAAATATACATTGGGGAAAAGAATCTCTATTCAATAAATGGTGCTGGGAAAACTGGATAACCACATGCAGAAGATTGAAACTGGATCCCCAACTCTCACCTCTCACAAAAATCAACTCAAGATGGATTACAGACTTAAACCTAAGGGATGAA
>NW_012143745.1:1506129-1507090 GCF_000956105.1 Propithecus coquereli | reverse complement strand
TTTTTAGTGAAAAATGTAAGGACTTCTAAAATGTTATTTTAGAAATAAAAAGCTTAAACTTGAAACCTCCCATTTCTAGAGCATCCTATTTTAAGTAGAATGGGGTGGAGGGTGGAAGATGCTGATACAACTGGAAACCAAAGATTATGTGCAATGGGAGAGATAAACCATCCAGGAATAGTGTTTGTGAACTTCACAATATTACTTAGACCTTGTTTGTTTATTTTATCTGTATGTTGACAAAAAAGAATCCTGAGACAGGAGTTTCCGGTCCTGCTCAACTGCACTGAGGCTCATCTGCATGACAGCTCTGTTTATAAACACCTCCAAAGTAATTAAACTATAATAAGTGTCACTCTTATGAAAATGTAAAATGTTTACAAACTCTTTCTCTTGAGGGTACTTAAACCGCTTTATTAATTATGCAATTAAGACCAACAACTCTAAAATTAAGAAACACTTGTTGTGTACTTCAAAACCATTAGGAGACTTATTCAGGGCCTGTATTGAATTCCTTTAGAACTTTCTCTTCTGAAACAGTTTTTTGATCTTGAGAATGGTCTTAATTTGTAGCCTTTTATTATGATAACTTTTTATAACTTAATTGTTGAGTTACTTTAATGCAATACACTCATACAAAAATATAAGTGAATCAAAAATAGTTCTGCTTTTTATGCTTTAAATTAGTTTTTCTAAAACCCCTGCCCTGGATAACATTATATTTACAAATTTTTAAAATATTTGTTATTTTGTTAATATTCAACTTAATCTACCCATCCATTAATTTAATACCAATATGCCCAGTACCCAAAACTCACAAAGTAAAACTAATCTTGGTTTTTCATGAGGAGATTTGTTTCTTTCCTAAAATAAGATTATCTCTTTCTAAAGATATTTTATTTTTAATTGCTGAAAGCGAAGTATTATGTAAAATTGCTGGGGTGTGGCCTTTAAAAGCAAG
>NW_012143745.1:1504042-1506079 GCF_000956105.1 Propithecus coquereli | reverse complement strand
GTCAGGGAAATACGAATCAAAACCACAATGAGATATCAGTTGACTCCATTGAGAATGGCTTTTTATCAAAAAGACCCAAAACAATAGATGCTGGTGTGGGTGCAGAGAGAAAGGAACACTTATACACAGTGGTGGGACTGAAAACTAGTACAACCTTTGTGAAAAGTAGTAGAGAGATACCTCAAAGGAATAAAAGTATACCTACCATTTGATCCAGCAATTGCACTACTGGGTATCTACTACCCAAAGGAAAAAAAGACATTTTATAAAAAACATACTTGGCACTCCAATGTTTATAACAGCACAATTCACAATTGCAAAGATGTGGAAACAACCCAAGTGCTCATCAATACATGAATGGATTAATAAAATGTGTTATATGTATAGCATGGAGTATTACTCAGCCATAAAAATAATGGTGAACTAATACCTTTTGTAACAACCTGTATGGAACTGGAGACCATTCTTTTAAGTGAAATATCACAAGAATGGAAAAACAAATATCACATTTACTCACCACTAAGTTGGAACTAATAGATCAATACTGATGTGCACATATAGTAGTAAAATTCAATAGAACTCAAGTAGGTGGGAGGGGAGATGGGGGATGTATAAATTCACATGTAATGTGTACAATGCACACTATCTGGGTGATGGACACATTTATAACTTTGACTCAAACTGTGCAAAACCAGTTCATGTAACCAAAACATTTGTACTCTCATAATGTTTCAAAATTAAGAAAAACAAAAAGGTCTTCAGCAATGAGAGATTGAACTACTATTCCAAATGCTGCTAAATCAAGTCAAATATGACTGAAAATTGACCATTGGACTTAGCAAAATGGAGGTCAGTTTCTCTGGAGTGACAGAAAGAAATGCTTGATTTTTCAAGAAGAAATGAACAAGGAAAGGAGAAATAAGCTAGTGTTGGAGGTGGCCTTTTTCAAGGGAAGAATTTAAAGCATGCTTGTATGCTGATTATATTGATACATGATGCAAGCAGGCAGCAACATGTTAAAGGATAGAAAGTAAAATTGCTGGGGTGTGGCCTTTAAAAGCAAGAATGTTGGGTCTTGTACAGAAAAAATGGAGGTATTGCTTTGGATAGGAACTCAAACAATTCATCCATAATAATAGATGAACAGTAAGAGATTAATGAAGATAGAGGTCAATTGTTAGATAACGATAAAGAATCTTCACGAAGTTTTCTTCTAACTCCTATTTCTTTCCACTGTGAAAGAAGAAGCACAAATATTAGCTGAGTTACAGAATAGGAAAAGGGTGATTGGAATTTTAATAAAGGAAAAACAAAGGATGTAAAATTATCTTGGAGAGTAGGGTGGTAAAAGACAAAAAATCATGATTATCAGGTGGTATCAATTTGAATCTTGTAATTATAAATTCAAGGGTTGATCATTGTCTCGTGTATATTAATTACTCTGGCTACTTTCAGCTGCAGGAATTTAGGTGATGGTAGACAGCATCGTATTGAACTATATATGTATGAGAAAGAAAAAAATTAAGAAATAGTATATATGAAGGTGAATTTAAGCTGCTAGTGCAAATTAATTTTATCAAACTATAAAAAATATCTAGCTATTAAATAGCTGAGATTGGATTTGTTCTGGTTTGCTGTATCAAGACAAGTAGAATATACAATATTAGGGAAACAGTTCACACAGATAAGAAACAGTGCAGTGCAGTGTGATGATGAAGGAGGCAGTAACATATCACAGTTATGAGGATACTCTGGGTTGTTAAAAGTCTAGAATAAATACTATTTTCAAAACTATTCTTGGAACATAGATAATTTACTTAAATTCCCTAAGTCTTAGCTTCTTTGGTTGTTTATTTTAGTTATAAGTTTGATGTGAGAATTTAGTGAGATACATATGTGAAATATTTAGCAATATTTTTGCTGAGATTAAATGATCCATCATTTATAGTTTATTATGATTATATCTCCATAAACGATTCTGTTTGTTCTACTTACCAGCCATCTTTCTTATACCATCGTCATATATTCTCCCAATCA
>NW_012143745.1:1502688-1503992 GCF_000956105.1 Propithecus coquereli | reverse complement strand
CAGCAAAATTTAATGCAAGGTGAGGTTTTATTTATCAATATATAATGTCCATATTAGTTTTATACTATTATTGCATATATTTAATATAAAACACTTATAGTATTGACACTTAAGTGTGCATATGATCTCATACTCTTCCACATGGCCTTCAAACCTATTTGTTATTTTCTTTAGATTTTATACTTACTCTCTTTAATAAATGTATAACATGTTTGAGAGATACCTCCAGAGAAAAGCACATTCCTTTATTTTCTGATGTATTTCTAATTATCTCATAGTTTACTTATACATAATGTTCAATTAGATACACTCAAATCAAGGCCAACTCAAATCTTGGTAAAATGCAGTAAAACTTACGTTCAGTATGCTTTATTTCATTAACAAATGAGAGAGAAAAGCACCCAGTCAATTAGAAGTAAAATCAGGAGAGTATACTATTGTGTTCACTAAAAAAATAAAAAGGGCTTCTTTTGAAAAGCTTCTGTTCATGTCTTTCGCCCACTTTTTATTTTTTTCTTAATTTTCACGCTGATTCACTTGAGTTCTTTGTAGATTCTCTTTAATAAGCCTTTATGGGATGTATACTATATAGATATGTCTCCTGTTCTGTAGGTTGTCTATTCACTCTATTGATTGTTTCCTTGGCTGTGCAGAAGTGATTTAATTTAATCAGGTCCCATTTATTTATTTTTGTTGTTGCTGTGATTGCCTTTGGGGTTTTCTTTAATAAATTCTTTGAGTAGACCGATATCTATAAGAGTTTTTCCAACCTCTTTTCCTACAATTCTTATGATTTCTTGCCTTAATTTAAATCTGTTACCCATTGTGAATTAATTTTTGTGAGTGGTGAGAGATGCAGATCCTGTTTCAGTCTTCTACATGTTGTTATCCAATTTTCCTATCACTATTTATTGAATAGATATTCTTTTCCCCAATGTATGTTTCTGTCTGTTTTGTCAAAGATCAGATGACAATATGAGGATGGTTTTACATCTGGGTTCTCTGTTCTGATACGTTGGTCTATTTCTCTGATCTTATATCACTACCATGCTGTTTTGGTTACTATGGCCTTGTAGTATAGCTTGAAGTCTGGTGAAGAGATGCCTCCTGATTTGTTCTTTTTGCTTAAGGATTCTTTGGCTATTCAGTGTCTTCTCTAGCTCCATACAAAGCATAACATTATTTTTTTGAGATCTGCAAAAAATGATGTTGGCATTTTAATGGGGATTACATTGAATCTGTAAATCATTTTGAGTAGTATAGACATTTTAACAATGTTGATTCTGCCAACCCATGAGCATGAT
>NW_012143745.1:1492358-1493700 GCF_000956105.1 Propithecus coquereli | reverse complement strand
AAAAAAAAAAAAAAAAAAAAAAAAGATAGACTATGGTTCACTGATACAGTATTGCAATTTTAAGATATATGCTCCTAGATGGTAGATTTTTCATAACAATTTAAAGAACCCAGCACATAGTATGTGGCCTTTATGTGCCTGCTCATGAAATATTTGTAATGCAGTATTGAATAGATAGAAAGAACAAATAAAAATTAAAATTTGCTATACTACTCTACATACATTTTGAATTTAGGTAATGTGATACCTCCAGCATTCTTCTTTTTCCTGAGTATTGCTTTGGCTGTTCACGGTCTTTGTGGTTTCATACACATTTTTAGGACCTTTTTTTCTATTTCTATAAAGAATACCATTGTTTTATTCATAGAGATTGAATTGAATCTATAGATTGCTTTCGGTAATATGACCATTTTAACAATATTAATTCTCCGATCCATGAACACGGGTTATCCATTGCCATTTCATGGGTGTTCTCTTCATTTTCTTTCATCAGTATTTTATAAATTTCAGTGTAGAAATATTCCACTTCTTTGATTATGTTTATTCCCAGATATGTTATTTTTTATAGGTATTGTAAATGGGATTGCTTTCTTAATTTTTTTCAGATTATTTGCTATTGGCATATATAAAGGTTACTGATTTTTGCATATTGATTTTATATTCTTCAATTTTACTGAATTTCTTTATTAATTCTAACAGTTTTTTGGTGGAGTCTTTAAGGATTTCTAAATAAAACATTATTTTGGAACTTTATCTTTAAAAAATATGTAATATTAGAATGTCCTTATTATGCAATGCTATGCTTTGGTATTCAGTGTTGCCTAGGAAACACTTGCTTGCCATCAAATTTGTCACAAAACTATATTTCTCTAGTACTTAAAATATTATGTTGGTAAAATATTAATGTCTCAAATTATTTATCTTTACTTCTAAATCTTCTAAATATGAATTCTTTATTTCTGTTTATGTTCAATACCTTCTTTGTTTTGTTTAATTTATCTTAAATGCTAATAATTTTTATAAACTCCCCTGATACTGCTCTATAGACTAATTTTGTTAATGTATTTTTGCAATATTACATCTCAACAGACACATTAATCCAAAAGTCTTTCATGCTAAACAAAAAAGTAAAAACAAAAACAAACCCTCAATACTTTCTACTCAATGTTTTTCCTTCAGCTATTGTCAAATTTCTTCAATCATCTCATTTAAAACTTTTTTTTTTACCTTTTTTTTTTACCTTTTTTTTAATTTCAGCATATTATGGGGTACAGATGTTTAAGTTACGTGTGTTGCCCTTGGTTCCCCCCCCCAAGTCCATGTTTCAAATATGTCCATCCTT
>NW_012143745.1:1491540-1492308 GCF_000956105.1 Propithecus coquereli | reverse complement strand
CTGTGAGCTAGGATGACGCCACGGCACTCACTCTAGCCCGGGCAACACAGTGAGACTCTGTCTCAAAAAAAAAAAAAAAAAAAAGATAAAAAGATTCCTTATAAAGACAATTGAAAATGTGTTTATTAAGGTCAAACTATTTTTATCTGCATCTGCACTTAAGAAAATAAAGTACATGAGCCAATTGCTATGGTGTGCACCCATAGTCCCAGCTACTCAGGAGGCTGAGGTGGTAGGATCCCTTGAGCCCAGAAGTTCCAAACCACCCTGGGCAACATAGGGAGACCACATCTCACACACACACACAAAAAAACATAAGTACATGATGATAGTAGATACATCATCTGTACTTAGAGCAGAGTGTCAAACATAGTAGGTAGTAGATATATATCATTCAGTGAATAAGTAACTGAACAAATGTAGAAAGGTACGAATACTTAGAAAAGAAAAAATTAGGCCAGGCGCAGTGGCTTACGCCTGTAATCCTAGCACTCTGGGAGGCCGAGGCGGGAGGATTGTTTGAGCTCAGGAGTTCGAGACCAGCCTGAGCAAGAATGAGACTCCATCTCTACTCAAAATAGAAAGAAATTAGCTGGACAACTAAAAATATATAGAAACAAATTAGCCAGGCATGGTGGCACATGCCTGTAGTCCCAGCTACTTGGGAGGCTGAGGCAGGAGGATCGCCTGGAGTTTGAGGTTGCTGTGAGCTAGGCTGATGCCACGGCACTCTAGCCTGGGCAACAGAGTGAGACTCTGTCTCAAAAA
>NW_012143745.1:1485987-1488500 GCF_000956105.1 Propithecus coquereli | reverse complement strand
CACTGATCTTAAATCACCACTTTTTCATTATGAAAGGCAAGAGATAAGAAATAAAGTGAAAATGCTAAGCAAAAGTAGGAAACTTTCCTAAAGCCATTAAGCAAATATATCCACAATGAATTACTAAGCTTTAATTTTAAACACTACTGAATCTGAAATTGCTACTTTTATGACAGGCTACTTGCAGGTTTCTATTTCCAGTGACAGCTATACTTCAGTAATCATGTAACTATTTGCTACTGCCATAAAGCTCTTGCTTAGCCATGATAGCATGCTGTTTCAATTTTCTAGCACAAAATCATATATAATAATTCTCTTTGGTCATCATAATACTTTTTTTAAGGACCATAAGAATCAGAAAGTTGATAGGCTTAAAAAGGGTGAACCCAAGGCATAGATTTTTTTTCTCAAATAAAAATAATACGAAGCAATTTTAAATCCAATTCCTTTAATATTCTGTATTTTAAAGTTAACTAGCCATATTTCTACACTTTATAGCATAATTGAAACAACTAATGAATTATTAAACATGATATCCATATAGCATTTTATCTTTTTCCGTCATATTTTAATAAACTTTTAAATAGCAGCACGAAACACTAGCTATCTTTTATTTGTGAATGCATTACATATTTGTGCAAAAATTTAATGTTATATATTTTAGGCAGGAATTAAAATGCATGCATATGTTTCATTTCATAAAACTGACTCAAGTAAGTGAAGTGAAATAATCTTTATAGAAACCAATACATGAAACAGCATAATTTGAGAAATGATACATGAGTAGATACAGGGATATTTGCAAATAAAATGGTTTACCCAGTGCACCTGTGACAATTCAGCTAAATAATGTAAGGCATATCCTACAATGCATAGAGAGGAATAAAAGAAAACTCTAGGGAAGTTTATAGGAACCCTCAGCTATTGTGGTGGCAGTGCCCTTCTGTGACTAGACACAGCCTCCTCAGTGGTCCCAGGACTCATACCATAAAAAGATATAGGGGCACAAGTCATGTAGTGAGCTATTGGTATGGTCCAGTCCCGCTGATATTTTTTTCTTTATATGCATACCTTTGACAATCTCTCGATCTCCACACCTACGTTAGTTTAATTTTTTTCTTGCTTGTTTGTCTCTACTTTTCCCACTCTCCTTTTCTGTCTTCATTCTTAATCCATATCTTTAATTTTTCCTTCTTCCCTCTCCCTCTCTCTCCCATCCTCCCTTTCTTTTTTCCTTCCTTCCTTCCTTCCTTCCTTCCTTCCTTCCTTCCTTCCTTCCTTCCTTCCTTCCTTCCTTCTCTCCTTCCCCCCATCCTTTCCTTCTTTCATTTCTCTCACTTTCAACTCCTAACATCCCCATAGCTATTTTCTCTCTGGCCAATGGCAAGTTACATTCCCTAGATCAGTACCGGCACCTGTCTTCTTTGCTGATAAGCCCACATTTTGGCTTTTCATGGACTTTTCTAAGTGATCTATTGTATTCTGTTGCACTGACAAGAAAGAAATCTTGATACTAGTGTGACTGGCAGATAGAAAAATTCTGCTCTGTTACACAATCTTATCTTGGTTTGGATGATCGTATTCTTCTTCATATTTTTAATTATCTACTCATTTTCTTTCTCTTTCATCTCCTGACAATTCTTAAATTTTAAAACATTTTAATTACTAAAGTGTGCCTTGGAATTTCTTAAACTCCAAGCTTGTTAAAAAATATTGATAACTGAGTAAGAGTAACTAACTTTATTAATTTGTGCATAGTTATATTCTGTTATCAAACTTCAAGTTACCAGGCAGTGAGCATAGATTTATTAACATTATTTCAAAGATTATAATAGGCATTTAAGTTGATAATATCAATTATATGAAAATATTATAAAATATATGGGAACTCATAGAGCTAGAAAAATTCTAATCATGGTTTGTTGAGAAGACCATGAAAGTCTTCACTGAGGAGGAGGAAGAATTGAACCTAGATTTATAGGGTGGGTAATAGTTTGGCAATAGTTAAGACAAATTATTTAGAACCATTTCAGAAAGTTAAAATAATGTAGGCATTCACTTCCATCAAGAATATTTTAACAGCATGAGAAAGATGTGGCTCAATTTCACTAAAGCCTGTGGCCAATGATGGATATATTGAGATGTAAAAGTGGTTTGGTCAAGAATTTCCAGGGACTTGAATAGTTTTTCCATTAATTAAGATGCACTTAATAAAGAAAAATTAATAGACAAAAATGTTGGTTCATAAGAATGGATATAACACTACTTTGTTAATGAAATAGAGATAATGGATGTATGTAGTGAGAAAAATATGAAAGAATTCTGAAAAGCAGTTTCTTTTCTGTTTTGGGACTTGGTCAAGTTCTGACCTTTCTGCAGTTCAGTTTCTTTAACTGTAAGATGGATATTGTAATAATAGTAAGTTATAGTTACTGTATAGATATATGATAAGGATTAAAAGATTAAATACAGAACCTACTTTGTATGTAAAAGTGTTTTAAAGAAAGACACTA
>NW_012143745.1:1478404-1484782 GCF_000956105.1 Propithecus coquereli | reverse complement strand
AAGTTCCTGTACACATTTCATCCTTACAATGAGCAAGACAGGGGCAGCCACCTTCATTGAAGAGAAAAGTAACAGGGGAAATAATTCTTCTCATATAGTAAATATGGGGTTTGAACACAGATTTTGTTTTCAGGTCAATATTCTTTCTGAAGACTTAATTTGAACTATATTTGCAAATAAACCATTTTTCACATCTGGATAGTTTGCAATAGTGAAGCTGATATTTCCTTGCTAAGATAGTTTTATTTATTTATTTATTTTGTTTTTTATGTTTTCATTATTTATTTTAATTTTTTTTTATTTCAGCATATTATGGGGGTACAAATGTTTAGGTTACGTATATTGTCCTTGTCCCCACCGAGTCAGAGCTTCAAGCGTGTCCATCCCCCGGATGGTGCGCAATCACACTCTTCGTGTATGCATATACCCGTTCCCTCCTCCCCCCTCTCCCCTGCCCGACATCAATAAATGTTATTCTTATATGTGCACTTATGTGTTGATCAGTTAATACCAATTTGCTGGTGAGTACATGTGGTGCTTGTTTTTCCATTCTTGGGATACTTCACTTAGTAGAATGGGTTGCAGCTCTATCCAGGATAGTTTTAGATAATTGATATTGAATTATTTTTATGACACAGGTTTCTGCTCCCTGCCACCTATACCATTCCTTTTCTATAATTTTAGCTCATTGAGGATTTCAAACATCAAAGTAAAGACAATTTAAACTATTACTCTGCCCTTACCTCCCCTAGTTTAAAGTTATAAACTTTCTTTATTTAGCTGTTTAAGGGATCAAAAATACTGTAGCTTTAATGTTTGTGTCTTCCAAAATTCATATTTTGAAATCCTAACTCCCAAGGTGATGGCATTAGGATACAGGGGCTTTTGGGAAGTGATTGACTCATGATGTTGTAAAAGAGGCTCCAAAGAACTGGCTTGCCCCTTCTACCATGTGAGGTCACAGTGAGAAGGTGCCATCTGTGGAACTGGAAATGAGCCCTCATCAGACTCTGAACCCACTGGCACCTTGATGTTGGACTTTACAGCCGTCAGATCTGTAAGAAATAAATAGCTGTTGTTTATGAGCTACCTCCTCTATGGTATTTTTTTATAGCAGCCTGAATGAACTAAGACAAAGGAGTAATATTCAATGGTGACAGTTTAGTAAGAGAAAGACAACACAAAGTAACATTCAAGAATCTGAAATCCTGTGATGATGATACAACTGTATATAGAACTAAGTTTGAGAACCACTATTTTCCAAAGAGAGACATTAAAGATTCTTGTAAGCAATGATATCTCCCCCAAAAGGCTGAAATTTTTCTGAAAAATACAAGTTGTTGCAAGCAGAGATTGCTATGACCTTGTCTATCCAGAGCTCCATCTCTCTAGAGGGCTGTTCGTTCCACTTCCTGTTGAGATGAAGAGTCAAGTTGTATGCAATAATATTGCTAGTGTTCTAGAGTGTAATCGTTTTTTGGGGAGCTACAGGAAGCAATGATAACCTTATAATATCCTACTCTAGAATCTTCTCAGATTGCTTATTTTTCAGGAGTCAGGAACTTTGTTTAAAGCTTATCCAGTAGCTTTTGTACTAGGCAATTATGTAAATTGTAATATATTTCCATGGCAAATTACTAAACAATTAAGATATGTCTAGAAAAAAACCTTTGGAAATTCAAATTCCAAATGTCATATGTCAGGCAATCTAAAAATAAATGCCAGAGAAAAATCAGGAAGCATGATAAGTATAACCATATACATAACTGGTTTGCCTAAAGATGGGTATCTTTACCATCTATAGTTTGTGACAAGAAAGGCCACCTAAGAAAAAACGAGCATCTGACAATCTTAGGTTTCATCAGCCACCAAAATTATGACTGTGATATCTTTGGAGAGAAGACCACTTTTTTGTCTCTTTAACTTTTAATCCATAAGAATTGAATTATGAATTATAAGGGTTTTAAAAAAATACACATATTACAAAAATTAATATGAAGCAATACATTTCTATATATGATAATATGGAAAATACTTAAATAGAAAAGACAGTCAGATTCAATAGAAAGGAAAAAAAAAACTAAGAGAGAAAGGGTAGCTATCAAATAATTGAAAAACTAATTGTTTTACAGCAGATGTTACAATTCCACAATTGATCAATGTGCTCACTCTATGAAAGAGAGAAAGTAGAAAGTCTGGTAATAGCACTTCTCAGTTCTGTAAGCATATGAGAAACACCTGGGCAATCATTGTGATAGTTTTCTCTAGCTCTTGAGAAAAACGTTATTTATCCATGCAATGCAACAAAGGATACTTTCATACACAGGTGTATATAAGTATTTAACAGTAATTATAATGATGCTCATTATTATTTTTCATTATTTAATAATTATATTTTATTTCAGGAAATAAATGGAACTCGTATCCTGATCTTTCATTGATATTAAACAACATTACTTAGAATTTTAAAGGAAAAAATATGCCTGCAAGAAAATGTAGAAAGTATCTTTCACTAAAGTAATGGATATTGACTTCCAATGTAGTATATTACAGAGTTAGCAAATCTAATCTATGCTCCTTTCTGATCAGGTAGCAAATTCCAAATCTGTAATTCTTCCACAATCAATTTAATGGTAGCACAGGTGCTTAAATAAGAAACACTCTTCAGTAAAGAACTATGCACATTAAAATCTATATTTGGCTTTTCCATGTTCACTCTGGTCTAGTCACACACAGACCATTTCCACCAAACATGCTAATCTCTCTCCTGACACAGGGCCATTTTATTATTTTCTCCTTTTCTTGCAATGATGTTTTTTCCGTAGATATTGATATGGCTCTTTTTCTTTTTTAAGTTCTCTGGCCAAATTTCAGCTCTTTATAGAACACATTGCTTAATACTCCATCTAAAGTAGACCTCATATTTTATTTAATCCCTTGCATTGTATTTATTTCTTCTTTGTAGCACATACTGCTATCTGCCTTTTGTTTCCCCCCCAAAAGAAGGTATATTCAGGATTAATATGAAAAAAAGTCTTTCACAGTAGTGTTTATTTTCTGTGTAACACATTCAATTATTCTTACCCTCGCATTCAGTTTAATTCTGTAGATGAGGCAAAGAAAAAGACTCTGCCCTTGCGAAGCAGGGAGAAGTTGAGAAGCCCATGTGAAAAACCCTGAGAAAAGTGCTGCCTCTTTGCCTCCCAAGGGAGAAAGAAGACAGAGATTCTTGGCAAATAAGGATAATTGGCATGTTCCCTTCTCTCAAGAGTGCTGGGAGTTTGTACCCATTAATGCAGTCATTAACATTCATTAATTCATAGTTCATTTTAAACCACTTGATCCAGCAATCCCACTGCTAGGCATCTACCCGAAGGCAAAAAAAAAGACATTCTATAATGAAAACATCTGCAACTCAAATGTTTATGACAGCACAATTCACAATTGCAAAGATGTGGAAACAACCCAAGTGCCCATCAATACATGAGTGGATTAATAAAATATGGTATATGTATACCATGAAGTACTACTCAACTACAAAAAACAATGGTGAACTAGTACCTTTTATATTATCCTGGGTAGAGCTTGAGCCTATCCTTCGAAGTGAGGTAGCACAAGAATGGAAAAACAAGCATCACGTGTACTCGCCATCAAATTGGTGCTAACTGATCAGCACTAAGGTGCTCACATGGTAGTAATATTCATTGGGTGCCGGTCAGGTGGATAAACTCACAACTAATGGATGTGGAGTACACTGTATGGGGGAAGGGCACACTTGTAGCCCTGGCTTGGGCGAGGCAAAGGCATTAAAGATCTGCCTTTTATTAATCTCTTAATACTTGGTCTATCCTAGAAGCTGGCAAAGGGTGCTTTTGCTAATCTTTTCTCACCTTTGAGCACTTCGTGTCCAGAAAGACTTTGCATACCCAGGCTACTTATATTATGTAGTTATTATTTTTCTCTTTTAAAAAAGAGACATACTTAACTGTCAGATAGGATCTCTGATCATCAAGGAAAGAATCTTAATTGCCAAACTAATTGATATACAAACCCAAAGCAAAGGTACATGGAAGTTCTCATTTGTTTCAAAGCAGTAAATGTGTCGCAGTCCATGGCTTTGGAATACCCTTGACCTCAGGGAAGGTAACATGTTGAGGAAAGAGGTGTGGTACCTACCTTTTTAGGCCTGTTTGGCCTCAGAGTTTCCATATGCCTGAGCTTTGGTGACACCAGGTAAATTTCCAGGTGAAGAGTGAGGATATCATGGCCTCAGTGACACCAGTGGACATTCAGAGGCAATAGCAATGGCAGGTGTCATTCATTGTCCATTCACTCATTCATAATCATTCAAAGTTAATTGTTCAACAAATATGTAAGTTCTACAATGTTTTTTTCAATTCTAGACAGTGTTCCGAAGGTACTACCTTAAGATTCTCAGAGCATAATAGAAAAATATGTAAATATATATGTACACACATACCTATGCATATATCTGTGTATACACACACATGCACACACACACACACACACATATGTACACTCCATGACAGATGCTGCAATAGATTCCTCTATAAGTAGGAGAAGGACAGGAATGAATATAGTTAGAGTACACAGGAAACACCAAGGTTGAAGTGGAGAAAGTTAGAAAGAGCCAGACCATGAAGAAATTTGAATTACATGACCTGAAATTTTTATTTCATTTGTAGACAATAAGGGAAAGTAGAAGGTTTTTAAGCAGGATGACAATGGAATTAAGTGTGTTTACAACAAAGTAGAGTACGGATTGGAGTGGAGGAAACTAGTCAGAAGGCCTTGAGTTTGGAGTCTATTCAAATAGTCTGTTTAGGTTGAATATAATTTCACTTTGATCTAAAATAATGATGGTTGATGAAAAGTAAAGGAAAGAGTCCAGGGAATTTGGAGACTGCTTAACCTCTTTTCATACATAAAATTATAGATTAAAAAAAAGCAAGAATAAAAGTGTGTGGGAGAGATGGTAGTAAAGAGTCTGCTACTCACAGACTGACTTTCTTCTTTTATGCTCCCTTTCCCTTTCTAGGTAATGTCAAGCAAATCTTCTTCCTGTCTCTGTCTCTGTCTCTCTCTCTTTTCTGTCTACTCTAAGGCAGGAAGTCAAAAGAACTTCAGAGCTGAAACAGGGAAACTTGAGCTTTAAATTCCTTTTGCATTTAGAAATACTCCTACTAAGCCCACCAGCATTTGATAAGAATTAGAAACGTTTAAGGAAATGTTATATTAAATTTTTTTCTCAGTCAAATTGATTTTATTTGTGTGGATCTGTTTGTTTTCTCCTTGTGTTGACTCAGGATGTGAAATATTTCAGCAGTCAGAAACAGAACAAAACGTGGTTTAAAATTTTGATGCAAATTCAGTAGGATATACTCTGGGTAAATAAATTTTTTAAAATTTGAAATGAAGTATAGGATTTTCTGTAAATCTCATATGGGATTGACTCAGGATGTGAAATATTTCAGCAGTCAGAAACAGAACAAAATGTGGTTTAAAATTTTGATGCAAATTCAGTAGGATACACTCTGGGTAAATAAATTTTTTAAAATTTGAAATGAAGTATAGGATTTTCTGTAAATCTCATATGGGATTGAAAAAAGAAACTTAGAAGATACTTTACTGTGGATGATAACCTAATATGTTGTTATCATCTATGTTTTTAATAAATGCTTCTAGAAAAGCCATTGGGACTTTCATTTTGGGTTTGTCTTTACTCAGGAATCCCTGCTCTGTGCTGCCTGTTGTCTGGCATAAATTATGGCAGATTAGGGTGCAAGAGCTAGTTTTGTTCTAGTAGCTCCACCATAGCTAGTAGAGATATTTTTTTATGTGTATTAATTCAGTCCATATTTTAAAAGTTAATGTTTTCTAAACTTCATAAATTAAGATTTGGGTTTTGTTTTAAATTCACTGTAAAATACGTGTGCTGTAACTAGTGTTGTTTTTTTTTTTTTTTTTTTCAGATAATGATAGGTTCTACATATGTGTCCATTATGAGTTTTATAGAGGAACAATGAGAAAGAGGCAGCTATTGAAAGTCCTTGTGTGTGTGTGTGTTAACATTTTATTTGTCTATTTCCTCTGGATAGAATTTTGGATTGTTTAACTTATATTGAATTACAATAGCTAATCCTAGGCCCCTTCCTCTATATGTCCCTTTGTGCACAAGAACAAGTGTTTCTCTAGCATATTTTTAAGACTTACTGAATCGTAAGTCATGAACATTTAGATCATTTTGAGTTACCCATTAAAGTAATGGTACCAATTTAAATTCCCACCAGCAATGAATGTATAATATACATTTTCTATGTCCTACCTTAATGTTGGGTTAATAGCATTTTCCCTTTA
>NW_012143745.1:1477770-1478354 GCF_000956105.1 Propithecus coquereli | reverse complement strand
TCTTTCACTAAAGTAATGGATATTGACTTCCAATGTAGTATATTACAGAGTTAGCAAATCTAATCTATGCTCCTTTCTGATCAGGTAGCAAATTCCAAATCTGTAATTCTTCCACAATCAATTTAATGGTAGCACAGGTGCTTAAATAAGAAACACTCTTCAGTAAAGAACTATGCACATTAAAATCTATATTTGGCTTTTCCATGTTCACTCTGGTCTAGTCACACACAGACCATTTCCACCAAACATGCTAATCTCTCTCCTGACACAGGGCCATTTTATTATTTTCTCCTTTTCTTGCAATGATGTTTTTTCCGTAGATATTGATATGGCTCTTTTTCTTTTTTAAGTTCTCTGGCCAAATTTCAGCTCTTTATAGAACACATTGCTTAATACTCCATCTAAAGTAGACCTCATATTTTATTTAATCCCTTGCATTGTTGTATTTATTTCTTCTTTGTAGCACATACTGCTATCTGCCTTTTGTTTCCCCCCCAAAAGAAGGTATATTCAGGATTAATATGAAAAAAAGTCTTTCACAGTAGTGTTTATTTTCTGTGTAACACATTCAATTATTCTTACCC
>NW_012143745.1:1472015-1474180 GCF_000956105.1 Propithecus coquereli | reverse complement strand
TCAATGAACATTAATATGAAAACAATGTGTATTAATGATGATTTTTAAAATAAATCCTACTCAACATTCAGTGGTGTTTTTCAATTTGAGCACTCAGGCCTTTCTACATTTCAAAAGAATTCTTGGGTAGTATCTATAAGCAGATTCTTCCCCCATAATATCGCAGTAACACATAAATGAACCGTGAATGCTAAAAAGGAAACAATAATTTACAAATAAGAATTATTCTCATTCAACAAATGGACATTATTTTAGTAGTTACATCTCAATAATTATTACATACTGTAATATCATAGGTTTCATTTCAATGTTCACATATATTTACCATTTAATAATAAAAAATAGTACATCATAAAAATAAAGGAGAATAGGAATAACAGCAAAACTAATTTTTTAGCTTGTGGTAGCTTGGGTTTGCCCCCAAATTATAGTTTGAGTTTAGGACTTGCACTCAAGTAATTCATTGGGAGAACTGATGCCAGAGACCAGGAGGGGGAGACGGGGAAGAATAAAATAGGAAAGGAGAAAAAGCACATTTAAGGATCAGTAATTAGTTAGCTAGTTCTGTAAGAAAATGGGTATTCTTTTTCCTGGAGATAGTCTAAGGAATCTTTTATATACATTTTAGAATCATCTGTCTGAGACACAATGAGGGGAATATGTATATTGGCTTTTGCTGCTCATCGATCAAACTTTGTCCCCAAATTACTACATCTTTCCCACTTCTATATTTGAACATGCAAAGAGCTCCCCAGTTTGGATAATTGAAAAGATTAAGCAGACATCACTGAACATATGCATGCAAAGCTTTTATTTAAAGGCACATAATGTGGTCCAGCAAGAGAAAGAGAGTGCAGGGAAGTATCAGAGGTCCTAGAGATAGTACATGCGCAAGCTCCCAGAGGCCCTTATTCACAAACATAGTCTGTGCTCTCTCTGCAGCTTGAACCACCAACATCAGTGTGAAGAATCTGGCTTCAGGGTAGCTCAAAGAAAATGATCTAGTGAGAGTTTTAAATACAATTCTGGCCACTTAATCAGGCAAAGCTGACTTAACTGATTAGGCCAGTGGCGAACTATCAGTACAAAAAAAACCAAAAAACAAAAAACTGATTTGGAGATCATTAGGAGGGTTTCAACTTTAAACTGCATATCATAAGTCTTACACTTATCTTAGCCAAAAGCCAAAAGCCAAAACAAATAAATAAACAAAAAAAAAACCTAATACACAAACAAAAATCCCCAGATATTCAAGCATCCCAAGGGATAGAGATGAAGATTTTTAGCCCAGCTGTAAATCAACTCTGTGTCCACAGTGCATGATCCAGAATGGTTGAGCAAGTTTTGTAGGTGCCCAGATCATAAAGCGACAGGCTGTCCAAGGCATAAAGCAAGACATTTGAGATGTAGGTGAGCAAAGTATTTTCAGGATAATTCTCAACTTCTGTCTGCCATAGTGATGGTAAGCACAAAAAGGTGGGTAAAACTGTGTAAGGTAAAGCATAAAAGATATTCGACACATAGGAAGGAAAAGGGATACAGTGTCATTTATTGGAAAGGCTTTTAGACTATATTACTTGTTTTTTATACCTAAAAACTTAACATTTAACAGGCGGCTATTTCAATTACCTTACAGAAACAGATCTGAAGGTGATAATGAGTCATATCTTGCCAGTATCACTTTATCACTTCCATATTCCTTGGGAAAATTGTTTGTCATTTAGGAGGGTCTTGTAGCACTCCCCCTTAACCAAAATAATATTAAAGTCAATAATAATGAAATAAATTTAGTTTTTAATGTCAGGTGTTACAATTAGAAGGAATAAGCATTCACTCATTATAACATTTTTATAAAATTTTAGTCCCAACAGGAGCATTAGTTGGCAGCTAACAATCAAGAAATACTTTCAAGGCGGAATTACAATTAATACTTTATACATTTCTTTGAGGATATCTAGTAATATTTAGCACTTCTAGGCATACACTATAGTTCTGAAATATAATGAGTAGCAGGAAAGTATAAGGAATAATTTTTAAAGGCAAATGCAGTTTAATATTTTCAAAAACCTGCACTTATTAAACAACTTGAGAATTGTCAGAAGGTAGTACCACTGAGCAACTCTGAGTTGAAAAAGAAAATCCAAAGGCTTCAAAAGCTTTAACAA
>NW_012143745.1:1468340-1470225 GCF_000956105.1 Propithecus coquereli | reverse complement strand
TTAATCCATGTTTCACAGTTTCCCATATACAGATCTTTTATATATTTTGTTAGATTTAAATCTAAGTATTACATTTTGTTGTTATTGTTGCTACATAAATGGTATTGCTTTTAAATGTAAAAGCACATTATTCGTGCTAGTGTATACGAAAACAATTGACTTTTGTATATATATTTTTACATCATTCTCCCTTGTGATTCTCACTCTGAGTTCCAGAAAATTTTATGTGATTCTCTGGGGATTTCTAAATAAACAATTATGTCATCTGGAATAAAGAGAGGTTTGTTTCTTCCTTTTTAATATGTAGGTATTTCAGTAATTTTTCTTGTCTCATTTCACTAGCTAGAACTTCCAGTAGGAAGCTGAATAGTTGTAATAAGATAGGACATTCTAGCCTTGTTCTTTTTTTTATTGTTTGTTTTCATTTTCTTTTCTTTCTTATTATATGTGTTTAAAGTATACAACATGGTTTAACATAAACATATATAGTAAAATGATTATTACAGTTGAGAAAATTAACATATCTATCTCCTCACATAGGTAGGTACCTTTAGGGGTGGATGTGTGGGTTTGTGTGCGTGTTTGTGTGTGTATGTGTGTATGGTAAGAGCACATGAAATCTACTGTCTTAGAGTTGTTCTTGACCTTAAGAGAAAAACATTCAGCCTGTCATCAGAAAATATAATGTAGATTTTTTTGTAGATATTCTTTATCAAGTTGACGAAGTTTCCTATGATAGTTTGCTAATAGTTTATATCATTTACAGCTGCTGGATTTTGGCAAATGCTTTATCTGCATCACCTGATATTATCATATGAATTTTCTTGTTTAGCTTGTTGATATAGTGGATTATAAGGATTGATTTTCAAATGTTGAGTTAGCTTTCCCTAGATGTAATAAATGCCATGTGGTTGTGGTATATATTTCTCTTTAAATATTATTAGATTTGGTTTGTGTCTGTATTCATGAGAGATTTTTGCTTATAGTTTTCTTTTCTTGAGATGACTTTATTTGGTTTTGGTATTAGGGTAATGCTAACTTCATAGAATGAGTTATGAAATGTTCTTTCTGGTTCTACTTACTTGTAGAGATTACTGAGAACTGGCATCCCTTCTACCTTAATTCACCAGTGAAACCATCTTGGCCTGATGCTTTCTGTTTAAAGTTATCAATTACTGATTCAATTTTTATATATATACAGGACAATGTGGTATTTCTCTTCATTCTTTTACTCTTACCTTATCTATATATTGTATTTTAAATGGATTTCTTGTTAACAGGATATATTTGCGCATTGCTTATGACAACTTCTTTTACTGGCATTCTAACACATTTCCTTTAAAAAAGATTGTACCATTCTGCCAGCTGTTTTCCATTTGTTCACTTTATTCTTTGTTTTCTTTTTATATATTTCTGTCTTCTCTGGGTTTGATTGATTCTTATTATTCTATTTAACTCTTCCACAGAGTTATTATTTATACCTATTTTTAAAAACTTTTTGTGGATGCCTTAGGATTTGTAATACATATTTTAAAATATTCTGAAGCAACCTTCAAATAATATTAAATTGCTTCACATGTAGTGTAAGAACTTTATAACCCCAAGCCCTTTTTTTCTTCCATTTTTGTCTTATGTTTCTCTATACATACGCCATTGAAGACACACTCCATTGTTACTTCTGACACTTCCAGGAACACATAGTTAGTATTTTCCCATTTAGGTAAGGGTTTACATTGCTGAGATTCTGAAAAGAGAATCTATCTCTTGCAGCTTTCCTAGCTTTATTCTACTATCATTTTTATTAAAAGAATATTAGCTTTGTACGGGGGGTTAGGGAAAGAGCTTCTTTGATGGTCTAATTGGGCCTTGGTCTTGCTGTTTACTG
>NW_012143745.1:1464443-1466215 GCF_000956105.1 Propithecus coquereli | reverse complement strand
ATTGATCTATGGAGTCCGAAGCAATTAACCTGAAATGTCAGGAATTGATGACTAGGACATCCTACAACATGACACATGGAACTGATGCAGAATGGCCCCCTGATAGGCATATTAAAAATACATAGAAGTCCTGGGATTATTTTTAAATAATCATTCATAGTGGAAAAAAAGAAAAAAGCTTTCACTTCTAGAATTTGAGAGAAAGTCAAAAATTGTTAGATTAGTAAGAACAATGTCATAGCAGGTCAGGGTATCAGTTATAATTTAGGTTTCCTCTTTAATCTGAGGAAGGCAGCACATTAATAATTGCTGTAATCAATTTAGTGTGTTGTGTCAGAAGAAAAGTTGTCTAGACATTAGAATTAGGTAAAAGGAATTAGTTAGATACACTCAGTAGAGTGCTTGGGTAGCACCCTTATTAACTTTGTGTTGACTGAGCTGTTTTCTAGTAGCATATATGCAACTAGAAGTTTACTTGTAGATTTTTATCTGGAAAAGATGAAAATAATAGATTACACTATGTATAATAACCTCCAAAGTTACAGTTTTATTTCCATGCAAGACATTAACCAGTTCCATATTTTAGCCAGTGATCTTAACATTTCTTTATAGAATTTCCTATTCATAGTTGGTCTCTCAAATTTTCATTTGAGCCTGTCTTAACATCTTACTAGATCCTTTTTTAATAAGGTAAGCAAAATTAACAAAGCACATTTATTTTTTATTTGAATGAATGTCATTTTGTTCAACCTTTTGTAAATTATATTACCAGCATTTATCAAAGTGAATCTCCTAGGTTAATTTGATTTTGAAGACATATGGTCATTTGTGAGTGTGTGTGTATAAGTGTACTAGATTACAATTTAAATGAAACTTTCTTACTAATTCAAAGTCATTGTTTTCAAGTCTAGGGTTTATATGCTAATATTCATCAAAATATTTCTAAAAGTCTATTGGCAAATGGTGAGAACTGAGTTCTTTGCCAAAAGCTATTTAATAGAAATATGAAAGAGCTGTATTTTCTACGAAATCAGACCTAGAAAAACCTCTTCCTAAACTGGCCCAACAAAGCAGAATATATAGTGTTATCCATCCAACCCATTGTTACAAAAATAAAAATTACCAAAAAGAAATTTAAAACACAAGCTTAAATTATAAAAGAGCAGGGGAGGGGGAGTTCTAAATTTATGGTACTTGGTATGTAAGAATTTCACACGTACAAATAAACATACAATTGATTTAATCTTGAAACCTCCCCTCCAAAAGCAAATTCAAAACCACTCTGTCGGCTCTTTAAGAGTCTAACCCAAAAAGCAAAGTTAGTTTACAATAGTTAAAATAATACATTAAACAAATTATTTTAAAAGAGCAAATATAAAAACCAAATAATTAGCATACCAATAAGTAGATACTCTAGAATATCCTGAATGATATTATGGAAATATATATTCCAAGAAAAGAGTAGACAATCATAATGAAATGAATTAACAATATAAAAATAAATCAAGATATTTAACATTGTAAGTAGGAGAATTACTTTATGTTCATGGATGAAGTAGATTGAAATAGATATTTAAGTACAAGCTCATCAAACTAGAGCTTATAAGTTATTCTAGTGTGGAAAAGAATATCTAGATTAATATTTTTGTTGCATATTTATTATCTATGGGACCTTGAAAGCTTTATTTAATCCCCCAGCTTTCTTTTTTATAAAAGCAGAATATTAATAACTCATAGAATCTTTATAAGGATTTATTGACAAAAAAGAAGCA
>NW_012143745.1:1460795-1463643 GCF_000956105.1 Propithecus coquereli | reverse complement strand
AAATACTTTTACAAATTGATTTTTTTGGTTGAATTTCTCTGTTACTGAATTTTCACACATAAATACATTCATTTTAAAACCAACACAATCAGAACACAGAGAAATTCCATCACTGCTAATAATTCCATTGTGTTATCCCTTAAACCCTGCCCATCTGTACCCATTGTTATGATCTCTGTCATTATAATTTTATCTTTTGGAGAATGTCATGTAATGGAATAATAAAGTATATAACTTTTTAGACTGGTTTATCTTACACAGCATAATTGCTTTGAGATTCTTCCAAATTATTGAGTGTATCAATAGTTCATTTCTTTTTTTACTACAGAGTAGTATTCTACTATATGGAAATATAATAGTCTATTTACCCATTTACCCATGGGAGAAGGTTTGGGCTATTTCCTATTTAGAGAAACTATATACAAGTAGACCTAGAGTACAGGTATAGCTGAGCGATTGCTGTTGCCACTAACTTTATACCTCTTATTGATCAAATTTCATGATCCATAGTGATGTCTGACAGATAAGGATATTATGCATTTACCTTTGCTGTTCCAATAATTTGAAAAAGTTTGTGGACTGATGTAACTTTGAGCAATCTGTAGTCTGGAAAAATACAAGCAGCCACTGAAATAAGCTGCACAATAAGTGAAGGGCCAGTCCTGTAGGGTGTTATTCCTCAGAAGGAAATGTAGTTTGGGGTAAAGTACATGTTTAATACTACAAGTTCTGCTCCAGACCAATTGTAGCATTACAGGAAAAAAGGACCACAACAATATAATTTGGAAAAACTCAATTCTAAATATGAAATATCCACATGTGAGTTTAGTACTGAGGGAAATTCTTTACAATTTGAGGAATTACTAGAAACCAAGGACACCTGTACCAATAACTTTGAAGCCAGTGGGCAGGGTGATGGGCATGGCAAGTAACTTATTAGGAGAACAGATTTATATACCCTGGAGTTCTTAGAAATAGTAAGTAAAAGGAACTCTGGGAAGAAGACTAGACTTTTCAATAGGTATGTGTTGGGAGTGACTAAAAATAAATGTTATCTAAACACTAAAAGACAGCTTATTTTACAATCACAGGTTGGTGAGAGAATTCAAAGGCACATATATGTGTGTCTAATGTTCATATGACATTAGGTCCTAGCACTATGGCTTACTCTCATATGTGACATTGTGATTAATCAGTAGATAAATTACTAAAAAGAAACCTTCTTGCAATGACAATCAATATAGATTTAACTCAAAGGTAGTCCAAAAATATACATTATTTGTAAGGAGAGTTCTCATTGCTCATTTTACATGCATTACATCTTGCTATCGTCATCTCAGATGTTTTCCGTTTTCTTTTTCATTGTTTGAACTTAAGGGTAAACTTTAACCATATTAAGATTAAAAGAAAAGCTTATTCATATTTTAAAACTTTGTGTTTGAAGATTATAGTTTTCTTATGCAACTCAAATATTTTTGTGAAGAATAAACATGTAATGACAATAGGAAAGTATAGTTATGCTTTTTCAATTAATATTCAATTCAATTAATATTGCAAATTGATACCTACATTTTTCCACACTTTCTGTGAAAAAGTTTTTCCACTCCAAATATAAACTTTTTTCTGAGAGAAATTATCATAATATTGTGAAAGAAAAGTCAAATATGATCGTTATTGATGTGAATTATTTTCACAAAATTTAAATCTTTTATCTGTATGTATGTTTCCCATGATAACATGTATTTTCTGACTATTTAGTGAATAGCAACATTTTATTTCTCCCATATAATTAATAAATTATTAGTAACAGAATGAATTTACCACCTTAGACAATCTTTTAGTACAAGAGGAAAAAGTGAATTACAAATGTTATTAAATATGAAATGTCTGATTTCAAATCAAAAGTGTGTTTATTATATCTCAAACAAGGATCAGTACAATTAATCAAAGTGTGAGCCTAAATTATGAACACAGTTTTGCCATCTTAACAGTAGCTTGTTTATGCCAACAGCAAAGAAGCCTGGAGAGCGAGTGGGGAGAAATCACTAGAGGTGTTTTCCACAGCTTGTTGAGAATTGAATATTTTTTCTTACAAGAAGTGGTCCAAAGCCTAGAAGAAATGGTAGTCACTTGGTGCAAGGTCGGGTGAATACAGTGGATTAAAAAAGTTTCCAAGTCTACCTTGTTTAGTTTGAGCAGTGTTGTTTGTGTGACATGTGGTCTAGCACTGTCTTGCAAGCAGATTGGCCTGCCTCTATTGACCAGTCTCTTCTGCTTAATTGCAAGCATCCTCATCCTTTCATCCAATTGGTTGTAGTAGACATCTGCTGTAATCAATTGACCAGGTCTCATGAAGCTGTAGTGGATAATATCAGCACTGGACCACGAAACAGTCACAATTAGCTTTTTATGATGAGGATTCAGTTTGGATTGTGTTTCAGCACTTCATCTTTATCCAGCCATTGTGCCGAAAGTTAATGATAGTCAGAAAAGAATCCATTTTTTATCATACATAGTAATACAATGTGGAAATGGTTCACCTTTATGTCATGACAGCAAATAAAGGCAAACAGGAGACGATTTCTATTCTGACACTCGTTTAATTCATAAGAAACCCATCTATCCAGCTTCTTTATCTTGCCAATTTGTTTCAAACAGTCCAATATTATCGGAATAGGAACATCAAATCTGGCTGCTAACTTATGCCTAGGTTGAGATGGATTCACTTCCACTACAGATTTCAGCTCATCATTATCCACCTTGGATAATCACAAGCTAAAACATGCCTTTGAAAGACCGAAGATATATCTCCACAGTAAAAATAAAACAAGAAGTGTCAAAGTGAAAT
>NW_012143745.1:1457155-1459934 GCF_000956105.1 Propithecus coquereli | reverse complement strand
TTGTTCATCTTTTGTATTTTTATTTTATTTTTTAAATGAATGTATTTAAAATACCAAGAATAAAATAGGTTTCAGTCAAAAAATCTTCCCAAATTGACCAGCACAGTTAGAACATTAGTAAGCCATAAGGGCTAAACTGATACTGCTATTCTCATGATTTAGTTCTAACTTCCCCTGCCTGATAGGTGCCACTAATACACAAGGCTGGTTGGCAAGAGTTTATGGGGCTTGAGTATGCTGGTCTGTTATCAACTTTTGACAAAGGTGCACAGTGTTTCTGTGGAATTTGTGAATAATTGCACAGCTCAACAGTATTTTTTAATTCTGTCTGCTTAACAGCCCATCATGTCAAAGACGACTAAGAGAACACTGAAGAAAGAAAACAGATTTTTTAATGACGATTGGAAATTGCAATATTATCTTGTTTCTGCTAAAGATAAGATAATTTGATCGCTTTGTGATTGTGCAATACCAACATTAAAGAAACTCAGTGCTCATCAGCGTTATACCACTCATAATGACCAAAAATATTTTAAATTAGAGGAAGAGGCATGAAAAGTTGTATTGCAGAAGTTAAAAGATGAAAAGCAAAAGGAAAGACAATTCTTTCAATCAGCAATAATCTGAAAATAATGCTGCCAAAGCAATTTATAAAGTAGCTTATACACTTGGGGGAAAGGAAAGCTATTAAGTGATGTAGAAATTGTCAAAGATGCATTGTCAAAGTTGTAGGATGCTAAGACCCCAATGACATTTCAAAGTACAAACAACTGACTCTTTCAAGGAGAACAATAACTGATTGGCAGCATGAATTAGCCTTCAACTTAACAGAACAACTTCATGCAATACTTCAAAAGGAAAATACATATTCTTCAATTACTTTGGATGAATCAACTGATAACTACCAATTCGGTACAGGTTTCATACTTCATTCAGGTCATGACAGAAGATTTTCTTTTCTATGAAGAGTTATTCACTTTGGGTACCTCTTGCAAACAGGACGTGGAAAATAGATACCTTCTACAATTTTCAAGATAACTATTGTGAAGTTGGACTGAATTTGGTAAATTTAGTGAGCATATGTGTAGACAGCACATCTTCCATGACAGAAAAACATGAAGGATTTATTGCACAGATAAAAACAAAGTATTAACAGATCCAGTAGCTCTCATTTCTTTTCATTGTATCTTGCAGCAGCAAAATCTCTGTGCTAAAACTACTATATTGAGTGAAACTTCGCAACAAGTTATAAGTATTGTTAACTATACTCCTGCAAATGCAACAGGGCATCGTCAGTTTCATTACAGGCTAAAGCTGAGCAATGAGGTATTCAGTGTGGATTTGGTGTATCATTCTAAAGTGCACTGGCTATTTCAGGGACAGGTGTTAGCCAAAATTTTCTCTGTGAGAACTGATAGTTAAATTTTATGAAGAACAAAATCAGCAATGTCAATTATTGAAAGAAAATTTCTATAGGAATGCAGCATTTCTGTGTGATATCATGTCAAATCAAAATGACTTTAATAATTCTTTGCAAGGTAAAACTAAGCCTATATATAATATATGGAAAAAAATCCAAGCATTTTAAGAAAAGCCATCTTTTTTTCCAAAACCTTCTTCAAAAGGAAATTTCAGATGAACATTTTCCCCAGTTAGTAAAGGTCATTGATGAGCAGGATGATATATCGTCAGTCAGTTGAAGAATGTGCAGCTATTATAGACCTATTAATTGGAGAATACAGTGAAAGTTTCACTGACTTTGAGAATCATGGCATCACACTCAAATTAGCATTTCGGTCTCACCTAGTAGATATCACCAAGGTATCTAAAGAACTACAGATGGAATTGATTGCGCTCTCAGTAGATGACATTTTAAAATCATTGCCATGCTAAGAAAGATCCAATTGAAATATGGAAAAATCCAGTACAATACCCATGCTTTTAGCAACATGCCTGAAAAATGCTTTCTTGCTTTTCAACCACATATTGCTGTGAATCTACAATCTCCTACCTAACCCAAATCAGGCCCTTAAGTTTACAAACGACTAGTACCCATCTAGAGCAGCGGTCCTCAATCTTTTTGGCACCAAAGACTGGTTTCATGGAGGACAATTTTTCCACAGATCGGCAAGAGGGAGCTCAGATGATGATGCAAGCAATGGGGAGCGGCTGTAAATACAGGTGAAGTTTCACTGGCTTGCCTGTTGCTTACCTCTGCCTGTGCAGTCCCAGGTCCCTAAGTTTCATGGAACACAGTATTTCCACGGATGGGGGGAGTGGTGGAGCTCTGCATCCCAGTCCCTAACAGACCACAAACTGGTACCAGTCCATGGCCCTGGGGTTGGGGACCACAGAGCTAGAAACTGAGGACCCTCATGCTGCAGTCAAATATTCAAATGCTTTCCAACTAAAAGCAGACACAACAAAGTCATTGAAAGTTTAGTTAACTTTAAAGTTAACAAATAGTTTTCATTTTTTGAGGTTATTAAGTACATAGTACTTAATAGTACTGTGAGTACTATTAGTGGTTAGATTTTTACAAAATGTGCATTCTTAAGTATATCTAATTGATGTTTCTTGGATGTAGCTTTATTTGATTACAGCTAAATTAATGCAGCCTTCTGACATGAAAAGATTCTCCACCCCTGCTTTATACATTTCTAAATGCTAATTTTTTCTAACATGAAGGAATGGATTAAAAATTCTTTAGCCTTTGCATTTTCAATATATTTTATTTATGTTGAGGATCAGAAATAGATTCTATAACCAATGTTGTATT
>NW_012143745.1:1451486-1455804 GCF_000956105.1 Propithecus coquereli | reverse complement strand
GTTTCAAATTGCCTGCATCATTTTGAAGCCTATAGAGACAAATTTATAATGGGAAACATGTGAAGCAACATTTGGTTTCTCTGTATTGAATCCACAGGAATTTGATACTTTTACATTATACTTTCATATTTTTAATTAAAAATAATAGTTTATAACACAGTGAATATAAGTTATTGTTGTGTTTCTTCAACATTTTTTTCATTATATTGTTCATGCAAAAAAAAAAAGGAATAGTAATAAGATTAAATGTAATACAATTTCTCACTTTTGTACTTGGGCCATGTAACCGTGATGATAACCAGTAATTGCACAGAAATATGTAAACAAACCAAGTCAGGCTTTGGGGCAAGATATGGTTTTTGAAATGTTAATATAATTTCAGAAGTATTGTTGAACTTTAATGTTTTAACTTAAATATACAGTGAGCAATGTTTTTCACACATGGCCAAGGAATGCTTAATCTGAATTTTCTCTGAATCTTCAGGCCTAAAATTACCAGAACACTTACTGCTATGTTAATATGTATTTAGTAAAATCCTTCTGAAAAGAGAAATCTTTGTAGGTAACTATCATAGAAGGCAATGATTTTGCAGATATCTTTTTTTCACCACAGAGTTGCTTTATGTATTTATTTTTACTTCAAAATATTAAGGAGATACAAATGTTTTAGGTTACATGGATTGTTTTTGTAATGTTCGAGTCTTGGCTATAGATGTGCGCATCACCCAGATAGTTTTCATATTACCCATTAGGTTGGTTTTTTCCCCCTCTCCTCTTTCCCCTCCTTCCTGGTTAATGTCCGCTGAGTTTTACTTCCCTCTGTGCAGATGTACACTCTTTGGTCAGTTCCAATTTAATGGTGAATACATGTGGTGTTTGTTTTTCCATTCTTGAGATACTTTACCTTAGGAGAATGGTCTCCATTTCCATTCAGATTGTTGCAAAAGGTATTATTTCTTCTTTTTTAATGGCTGAGTAGTACTCCATAGCATATGTATATCATATTTTATTAATCCACTCATGAAAATAAAATTGTTTAAAATATCTCAGGACTCTTAAGTGTTACCATTTGTTCTCACCAAATCCCAATCCACTATTGGATTATAGTAGCCATAAAAAGCTAGACTGTGCTTGAGGTTCATTGTTCTAGTCTAACTATCAAATGCAGAAGTGAGCCCTATTTGGGTGAATGATTAGGAGCTGGTGATTGTGACTATTAGCAGGAGTCATAATCTCACGGATTTCATGCAGAATTCTTATTTCCATCTGAAGAACAAGGTGAGGAAAGCACTGTGTAGCAAGCTTGATATGACATTCTGAAAATATTTTGAGTTGAAAGTCCAGGAATCTAGTTCAAATTATAAAACTGAAAGACAAGAGCCAGGTCCAAGAAAAGCTTGTAAAAAAAAAAAATCCTACAATAACTAAAGACCACTGTCTCTTCTGGCATATTTGAAGTACTCCACCATTGATCTCAACTGTTGTCTTCTTGGTGCTGCTCTACTATTAATAAATAAATAGATTAAAAATAAATATTTACATATATTTATTCAGAAAATACATTTATATGTGGGCTTAAAGATTATTTTATTCTTGAGTAAATAAAAACTCAGATTAAGAGTAAAGTGAGGGCAATGAGTAACTAGAAGGCACTAATTTTACTTGACATAATGTTCTACAGATTTTTGGATATCATTACAAATGACAAGATTTCTTTCTTTTTAAAGGCTAAATAGTATTATAATACATTGTGTGTGTGTGTGTGTGTGTGTGTGTGTGTGCGTGTGTGAGAGTTGCACAACACATTTACTTTATTCAGTGATGGACACTTGGGTTGATTCCGTATCTTGGCTATTGTAAATAATGATTCAGTGAACATGGGAGTGCCGATATCCCTTCACCATACTGATTTAAATTGCTTTTGATATATACCCAGAAGTGGGATTACTGGATCACATAGTAATTTTACTTTTAGTTTCTTGAGGAGTCTTCATGGCATCTTTCATAATGGCTAGACTAATCTATGTTCCCATCAACAATGTGCAAGAGTTTCCTTTTCTCTGCATCACTGCCAATACTTCTCTTTTATCTTTTGATAAAAGTCATTCTAAAGGTGTGAGGTGATATCTCATTGTGGTTTTAATTTGCATTTCCCTAATGATCGGTTATGTTTAGCATTTTTCCATACATCTATTGGCTATTTTCATGTCTTCTTTTGAGAAATATCTGCTCATATCTTTTGTCCATTTTTTTTAATTTCAGCATATTATGGGGGTACAGATGTTTAGGT
This sequence comes from Propithecus coquereli, assembly GCF_000956105.1. Classification (NCBI taxonomy): domain Eukaryota; kingdom Metazoa; phylum Chordata; class Mammalia; order Primates; family Indriidae; genus Propithecus; species Propithecus coquereli. The sequence continues at coordinate 1,453,514 of NW_012143745.1, read as the reverse complement.
TACATATGTTGCCCTTACTCCCCCGTCCAAGTCAGAGCTTCAAGCATGTCCATCCCCCAGATGGTGAGCATCGCACTCTTTATGTATGCATATACACATCCCCTCTTCCCCCATCCCACCTACCTGATGCCCAATAAATGTTATTCCTATATGTGCATTTAGGTGTTGGTCAGCAAAACCAATTTGCTGGTGAGTATTTGTCCGTTTTTTAATTGGATTATTTGTTTTCTTGCTATTAAGTTGAAAACACAAGTAAATGGAAAGTTATCCAGTGCTCATTGATTGACATAATTGATAGTGTGAAAATGTCCATAGTACCCAAAGCAAGCTACAGATTCAATGTTGTCTCTGTCAAAATTCCAATATCATTTTTCAAAGAAATAGAAAACTCAATTCTTAAATTCACATAGAACCATGAAAGATGCTAAATAACCAAAACAATCCTGAGCAAAACCTGTAAAAGTGCTAGGAGAAAACATGGGTGAAAAGCTCCATAACATTGACCTGGGCAACAAGTTTTTGGATACACCCTCCCAAAGGTGGGCGGGAGAAAATATTTGTAAATCATATATCTGATAAGGTGTTGATATACAAAATATGTAAGGAAGTCAAACAATCACCTTATTTTAAGGTCCCTATCTGATAATTTCAACATCTGTGTCATATCTGAGTCTGGTTCAAATTATTGTTTCACTTCTTCAGAGTGTATCTTTTTTTCTTATTGCCTTTTTATATGCTTTAATTTGTTTTGCTGTTATCGTTAAAAGCCGAACATGTTGCATTGGTTAGTAGGGAGATTAAGGTAAACAGGCCTTTAGCGAAGGATATATGCTATTCTGGCTAGCTGTTGGAATTTCTTTAATATTTTTTCATAGCTATATCTGCAGAGGCTTCAAGTTCATCTAGCATCTTTGGTTTTTTATCTCCCCTTTGACTTTGGTACTTTCTCCTGTACTTCTTCTCACAGAGAATCTGGGTTTTGAAACCCTTACAGTTAACTTGTTGTTTGTTGGTAAGTGTCCGGGGAGAGGAGTGCTCTATACTCATCTGATTACTTCTCAGTCTTTTAGTCGGCCTGTGTCTCAGGAGTGTGGCCCTCATAAGTGTTTATTTCCTTCCTCCAGGAGTAGAAATTTTTTACCATGTATCCCCGACTCCCTACCCTGGCTACAGCATTTACAGTGTATTTTTTTTTTATTTCTGAGTATTTTCTTACAACAGTATAATTAAGTAGACAATCAATAACAAAAAGATTATGAAAATCTAAAAAAATCACTAAATAAATTATAAATGTTTTAGTAAATGAATTATCATACAATGTAAAGTATCAAAACCTGGGAAATTCATCTGAAGCAGTACTTAATGGATATACATACTCTGATCCATACATTTTAAAAATATTAAAAATCTATGATATAAGCATCTATCTCAAAAATTAAAATAAAAGAAAAGGTAGTTTTCTGTGTGGTTTTTATCCCAATCTATGGACCACACAGGTGACACGGGCTTATTCCCAATGTTAGGATTTTTTTTAAATCAACATGTTGTCTTGTGTGTGATAGTTACCATTAATAGTTGAATTTTCTGTGAGGGATGGTGCAGCCTGCGACCTCCTCTTCTGCAATCTTGCTGATATCACTTCACAGTGTTTTCTGAAATCTGTATTTTTAAAAGTGGTATAGACAGGTTTGAACAAATGTGAGAAAGTTCTTATTTTTTTGCATCATGGATTTTCAGGAGACTTAGGGGGCAAATCCATGGAGGGTAAAAGCATAGCACAAGCTAACCCAAGTTTATACTTTGATCTTCATCTAAATATTTCTGTAGACAAGCATTATAAACTACAGACTATTGCAAATATTCTAAAGCAATAACAATTTACTGCATTGTACTGAGGTTAAAAATGTTTAAATGTGAAAAAAAAAGAAAAGGTAGGAACTAATAATAAAAAGATAAATGAAAATTGAAAAACCTATAAAATCGGGAGGTACAGAGGGTAGATATATAGATAAATAGATATACATATAG
>NW_012143745.1:1446691-1450646 GCF_000956105.1 Propithecus coquereli | reverse complement strand
AAAACAATAGTATAAATACATGTATGGAAAAACTCTAAAAATAGATGGTAAAAATAAATTGAGTTTCCTCCATGTCACAATGAAAATGGAATTTGTGAGGTTAACCAAGACTGAGGCCAAAGTAACTTGCCATATACTTCAGAAATAGACAACTTCAAATTACACTTAAAAAGCAGCACATCCTAAGCAAGAATAAATAAAATCTTCATTTTATTGAAGGTCTGTGTAACATCTGATTAGCTTTTTTATTTTGAAAGTGGTAGACCTTCCCTTTGACATTCTAAGGATAAGCAATAAAACAGGTTTAATTTTTGGCCCTTGCTGCTAACTTTATATTGGCACTCACAAATCTATCACGAGTTCCTGGAGAGGCACCTATCAAAGGCTATTAAAGTTGAATCATGTTAGCAATTCTTAGAACATTTTTGAAAATGTATGTTACCATGATAGTATTTTAAACTGTAATATCTTTTAAAAGAATAAATTTGAATAATTCAATGTTTTGCCCCTGTTTAGGTTTTAATTTTTGTGATTTAGTCCCATAAAAACTGTTTTCTGAAGTTCTCTGTAGAAACAGCAATGGAAGTGTAATCTGTCTTCTTCAATTGGTGAAAAAATACAGTATACACAGAAAATCATAAAGTATGTTTTTATTTGAAAAGTGGTTGTAATTGCATTAGCTTTTAAATGTACTTCAAGAAGGTTGTGAAAGTATCTTAGATGGAAGTACATATGTATATTAATTTTGGAATGAAGTACATATTTACATTTTGTATAGTTTTGATTTGGCATTTCAACCTACATAAATCCTACGTAGGTGAAAACACCAGGAGAGCCATCTGCTGGTAAAAATAGGACCTATGGACATGACTTTATTTCTCCTGTTATCTAAGGAATCATAGCACAATCTGTTAACTAAAGAAGTCAAGTTATGTAGAACCATAATAATGCAACAACACTGGTAAAGCAGACTATTAAAACAATAAAGCAGAATGCCTTAAAGCATATTTTGAAATTTTTTTCTCATTTTTAAGGACATTAAAGTTTTTCTATTCTATGTACAAACAGTATATTTCTAAAACTGTATGCACAGTTATGTGTCCATACAGTTACCAAGTCCTAAGTAGACTAAGTGTTCCTTCGATTAACTATATTAATTCTGTAAAATATTGGTAATTTATAAATAGAAAGTTCCAGCCCTTATGTTTAAATTTTCAACTTGTCATCTCAGTCTAGATTTTAAAAATTGAAAATTTTTTTAAGTTGGTGATATTTTCGTTTTTCAAATGAAATGTTAGTTAAATTAACATTCACTGTTAAACATGTTTATTTTTGTCAATTTAATAGTATATGAAAGCACAGCGAAATTCTATTTTATTAAAAGTGTTTTATTACCATGATTTTAGAAGACCTGGATAATAAAGTTTATTTTGTTATTTTTGTATGTTTTATGAACAGATTAATCATTGGCAGAAATGTTTTCTTTCACATTAATATATTCCAGACCCATGATAATAGTTCTATTTCAAATTACTTTAAACTCTCATTATTGGTAGTTGACAATAATTAAGCATATTGATAAAGGAATAATTTACAAACATGAATTGAATCATGGAAGGAAAAATAGCATGTAAATATGTCCTATAATGTTAGTAGATTTCGACCTTATTTACTCAGAAAATAGATGGATTGAATGAATTTGCTTGGTAGAATAACAGATTTCCATTTTTGGGGAGAAAACTAATTTTTCTGAGTTTGACAATTAGATTGCACAAAGAAGATATGAACAAGTATTAGCCATTAATTTTAATAACTACTTATTTGTGTATGTGATTTTTCTTTAATAATTACATAGTAAATGATGAAACAAGCAGAAGCAGTTGGTGTTTGCATGTTAGGCATCTTCTTTAGTATTTATTAAAATATGATTGCTTTTCCAAAACTGATGCTTTTATGAAATTGAAAACTTTTTCAAATATTAATTATAAGATCATTCTGTAAATTTTAATAGACCAATGAAAATTTTTAAAGACCAATGAAGACCGAACTATTTATCTTGAACTTTAACTATAAATGTTGCATCAAGAAATAAGAAATATACTTGCTTTAAAAATATTTCTCTAGCTAAGTAGAATGAGAGGAAGCCAAAACATTCGTATTGCTGTGATAAACTGCTATCATGGAAAGTATCAGACTAGTGTACTAGAAAATGCCTGCAAGCAGCAATTCTGGATGCTCACATTAGGAGAGTTACTGCAGGTGACATCTATTCCACACTCAAATGTCATAAAGACAATGATGCAAAGGGAGAGTCAGCACTGGGTCAGCAGTACTGAAAAGCAGATTTAGAAGATGTCAGCATAAATGTAGTAGTAAAACTCATGAGCATGAGTGATGGTGCCCTCAAGACACATATAAATATATACACATTCAAGTGAAATTTTGAATGATTCCTGTGTGATTCCCTGAATAACCTGGGCAATACTAAATAATAAAAACATGTAATACACTGTAAAAACTAAAACTTATTACAAGCTATAGCTGTATGAAATTTTATATAACAGCCAAATAATTTGAATTCAAACAGTCAGTAGAAATAACTATAGCTACACATCATGGTGGAAAATGAGTTACAAAATTTTAAAACAAAAGATTGTATATGTTTTCATTTCATTTATTTAATCAATATTTATGTAGAACTAATAACACAGCCATTGTTTTAAGTGTTTTATAGATAATAACTCATTTAATACATATAACAAACAGATATAAATCATGCATTACTAATGAATAAACAGAGAATTTTTTTTTTTTTAATTTATCCAAAGCCATGTAACTAATCAGTACAGGATCTGGGATAAAAACCCAGAATTTTTCCACATGATGCAGAAAAGCATAAATGATTATGAAATTAATGGTACCACACAAAAAAACAAAAGTTGAAAAAGCAAATATTTATTTCAAAATAATATTTGTAATGTTCTCCACAGAAAGAAACAAGTACTAATGTTGAATTTTCATGGCCTTCAATGTAATATCATTGGAATATCATTTTGGTGCTCTGGTACATGACATTGGTATAAAACAGAGTCACCATATTTGGAGGGTCCATGATTTTCCCACATCAATAATCAATATTAGTAATCTCTCACTTTTGGTTGACCAACTCATCTGAATTTTCCAGGGATATTTCTGGCTGTGGCACTGAAAGTCCAGCACTCTGAGAATGTCACAAGTCTCAGGCAAACAGTGATGATTACCCCCACTCTGTAGTCAAAAGCAGCAACAGACGTTAGCTGTGTACTCCTTTCTGGTAGAAAACATTATAAAGCCATTGAAATCATTGCATCTGTTACCAAATTTTCTAGATGTTTTTATAGTTTTAATTTTAGAAACAAATTTGGTGGGACTTCTACTGCATGACAGAATGGAGTAGCTTGTGTGCCTAAGAGAAAAACCAGAAAAACTGCGTTAAGAAAATCTATTTAAAACCATCAGAAAAATATTGAAGCATCCAAGATAGGAAGGGCCAAATTTCTGGTGACAAGATTATGGCAGACAGCTGAAATGACATTCTGAAGTAACTTTTTCCCCACAGGGGTATTCGCTGATCTGGACCTAAGGCACAAGACTTAGAATCTGAACTTTTCCTGGACGAAGGGCTTCTGCTAGGTACAGAGAAACCAACAGAGATACAAGTAGAAGAATGAAGTGGAAAGCTCAGTTGACAATCAGACTATCTAGCTCCATATATATCTAAAACTCTGGAGTTGCACAACATCAGAAGGCTTCTGAAAGACACCGAATAGCATTTCTGCAAGTTCACCATGACTAGGAGGAAAGGGTTAGAGACCAGATCCCTCTACTTTGAAGTCCTGAAAGTCCTACAAGAGGACTCATCAAAGATAGACACAGCCCAATCAAACATGATAGACTAACAAAGTAATGTCTTCCA
>NW_012143745.1:1435319-1436636 GCF_000956105.1 Propithecus coquereli | reverse complement strand
AGCGTCTATAAATTTAAAGAAGTGACTCTTTAAATACTGGTTTTTATTTTATTTTTATTATCACTAATATTCACACAGAGCTTTCAATTAAAAATATAGAATGGAATAATGTCAGCACTATGGCAGAATGAGATGCTCTTCCCCATCCCTCCTCCCATTGACACACAGGGTAAACACCTACACAATACTCTATTCCCTCTGAGAAAAACCCAAACTCTAAATGAAAGACTCCTATATACCAAGTGAATGAGAAAATACCCATATTAAAACACATGGGAAAAGTGGATATATACTTGTGCACAAATTGTATGCTCAGCATAGTGCCTTATCATTAGAAAAAATCCTCAACTGCTAACTTCTCCCTGAGAGGTGACTAGTTTGTACCAAACACATAGTTTGTACCACTCCCATTGTTATAGTCCCTGACAGAGGGCTTGGTTCTTATATCATCTCTCTTGAGGAGCAGCAGGGATGGCACCAGAGGATTTCACTGAAGCACAAAGAACAAGGGAGGAGGGAATTAAACTGCAGGAGCACTCTCAGCAGCTATAGACTACAGGATTAGTCCACCTTTCAACTTCTCCCTAAATAACATTTGGATGCAAATTTTTCAGCAGTGCTCTGTGGTTCTGGCTTCAAACAAGCCTATACCTGGAAGCCTACATAGAAAAAATATAGCATAAACTTTCTCAAGCCTAAATCGGAAGGATGACACTTTTTCCACCTTCTTCCTCAGCTTGCTCCAGTAATAAATTCCTGCAATCTCTCCCTGGAAGGCGGCTGGGAAACTTAGGCATGCCTGAACAGAAGAGTGAGCATGCCCCACACCTTGTTCACTGCCTTGTTGTAGAGATAACCCCAGCCTAGAAATCTCCTGGAAGGAGGATATGAGACCTCTGTGAGCCTGGAAATAAGGGTGGGTACTCACTGTGACTTCTTCAATAGCTTGCTCAAGTAATAATTCCAGATTTTCAGATTCTTCCTACAAGGAGATTGCCTGACCTTAGCAAGGCCGAATAGGAGAGTAAGGAATCCCCATACCTCCCTCCTTGGCTTGTCCTAGTGAAAAATCTGGGTCCTCAGACTCTTCCTGGAAGTAGTTTCTACATACCTCAAGCACCTCCACTATTACTGCTCCACCCAAGGGACTCCTAAATAAGTTCTGGAAGTAGATGGGGCTCTGCATTCCTGAGTTTCTTAGACTACAGAGATCAAAGGTGATTTTTAAACTTGTGAACATTCAGGGCTATCCTCTCATTTTGAGAGTAAGCAGTCTGAATAAGAGTACAGGCATGTTCCATGGATGCTTTTTGTGGC
>NW_012143745.1:1433421-1435269 GCF_000956105.1 Propithecus coquereli | reverse complement strand
CACAATTGGTGTTTATGGGGAGCTGTCCTCATTTTATACTCATTGTAATTTACTTTGCCAGAATCTTTTCCTTCCACTCATTCTAGAATGCTTTGGCTCTCTTCTCGTACATCTATAAAATCATCTATTCCTCCTATTATAGTTATCTTCTAACCCCTAGGTCTTCACCTATAATTTCTTAAAGGCTTCACTGTTACCTCACTACTGTCTTATACCCCGGGTATTTCAAAATCCACAAAGATATAGCCCTTTCAGTGATTGTTACTCAACTCTGTGACCACATCTCTTCCAAATACAATATGTGAACTAAAAAAAAATCTTAAGGCTTTCCCCCTACCGGCTGATGGAATGGACCCCCTCCTGCCCAAGGGGATACCCTAAAACTGAATTGCCTACCATGAAGAGGGAGGTCAGACATGCCTCATCATGCCCCTCTCCCTTCTTGTTGATATGCTTTGTAACCTATTAACTGACCTAAGGCTATACAATTCAAACTTGTAGGTCCTCAAATTATACAACAAATATTTGGCCAGTAGCTTGTCTCAGATTAACAGACTTCCTTATCTTAACTTAAAACATTCCAAGCCTTTAGATAAAGCTTCATTTCTTTAACCAATTACAAGTAAAAGAGTCTTTAAACCCACCTATAACCCAGAAGCCCCTCCCTATCCCCACCTTGAGATGTCCCATCTTTTTGGGCCAAACCAATGTATGCCTTCCATGTACTGATTTATGACTTTAACTATAATCCCTGTCTCCCTGAAATGTATACAACCAAACTGTAACCCAACCACAGCAAGTCTACTTGCTCAAGATTTCTTGGATGGCTCCAGGTCATGGTCCTCAAATTAGGCTCAGAATAAACCTCTTTTAATTATTTTACAGAGGTTGGCCTCTTTTCTGTTGACAATTACTATTCAACCTTTGAAACTACTCACTTCTATGGTAATTCAGTAATTCTTATCATTTCCTAAAATGTCCCGTCTTTTATCAACTCAATTTCCAGTATTCAACACTTTTCTGACATGTTCTAACTTTCAAGTCATTTTTATATCATTGTACCTTAGAAAACCTTTTGCCTTATTGGGTCCCTTTCCCAATGATCTTAATTTTTATTGTCACTACCTAATATCTTCATTTTGTACTTTTACCAGCCTAAGTGCTACAGGCAATTATTAAGACAATTATTAAAATTACTTATTTGCATTGTTTCTTTTACATTTTTAACTAAATTGTACTTCTATGCTTGGCAAATCCACAACAATACTTAAGTAAATGCATTCATGGCTATAGGTGTGAGGTAGAACCTGGCTCAATAAAGAGCGCATGTACATAATAGCCTGATTCTTCTTGCATTATCTTAACTGCTTACTACAATTTAACATGTTCAAAAACCATCCTGAGATTTTTTATCTTCTCCTCTTCCCCAGATGTGTTCTTCCTGTCATTGTTTTCAACTCATTTAATGAAAACACCATCTTTCCAATTGTTCATACCGGAAAATTTGACTTACCCCTTAATGTGCCTCCTTTTATCTTGTTCCAAATCACCAGCCTAATTCACATAATGCTGGCTCAAATCATCAAAATCTGTAAAATTAAATAAAATAAAATAAGCACCCACTTTTTAGTTTGCTAGAGCTATTGTAACAAATACCATAGGCTGGGTGGCTGAAATACCAGAAATCATTGTTTAACAACTCTGGAGGCCAGAAGTCTGAGATCGAATTGTAGCAGGGTTAGTTTTCATCAATTGTATTGGATTATGATTCACCCTAGTGAGTTCATTTCAACCTAATTACCTACTTATGGACCCCACCTCCAAAAATATTCATATTCCAAGGTAGTA
>NW_012143745.1:1431961-1433371 GCF_000956105.1 Propithecus coquereli | reverse complement strand
CAACCATTTTTTGAATAAAGGAATATATTCTTTAAATTGTATCCACAGAGGACTGGTTCAGCTCATATCTTGGTCCAATAAAGATTATCATGCATTTTAAAATTTAGTCAGGAGGATAAACATATGATGAGAATCCTAAGAAAGTTTATCTATAACTGAGGAGTACTTTTTACTTGCCTAAAGTTTAGATGACTCCCTAATTTGTAACAGCTATATATGTAGGTTAATGTGAACCGGTCACATTGAATCCTAGTATAAAATGCTCCACAGCACCATTAACCTTAGAACAGCCCGTATTTGGAAAAGCCCTCTTTTTCTTCATATTGCAGAGGGCGTTTATTTTCTTTCAGTGTAACCCCCTGTAAGATTTATATTTAAACTGAAAATTTTTCAGTGGGCAAAATAGTCGAGTCTACATTGAGGCAATGTCTGTTACTCTTTAGATTGTGCACAGTGTTTACCTTGTAGTTAATTCAATTAAATAAATGTTTATGAGTAAATTCTATGTATCAGAATCCTTTCCATTTCAACAAAAATCATTTATATGATGCTGATCATTACCTTGTGCAAAACTATTCTGTAAATTGATGACTAAAGCTATCATTATTCCTTCATAACTCATGCTTTTATTCTCTTCCACCCCCATTCCCTCTCCCTCTCTTTCACTCCTTTTGTGTGTGTGTCTGTGTGTGTGGGTGTGGGTGTGTGTGTATGCATGTGTGTCTCTCCCTCTTTGTCTGAGTCTGTCACGTCTTCAAGGCAATTAACACCCAATTCCATGAATTTCTACCAAAAACAATACAGTCTGCTGAGACAAATATTATTATGAGATAGATCACTGCACTGTGAAAACCAGTCAGAAAAAGGCCAGATCCAGTTCGGTCACATAGGGAAAATGGTTTAAAACAAAAGTGAAACAAATCTCTCATTACCTCATTATCCATGGCAAAATAGCTCTTGCTTCAGTGGGGTTTTTTAGATGGGAGAAAATATCTCCTCGTGACATATATTAACCAAAGAGATATTTTAGTTGTGGCTTTCTGTTGTATTTTTGTGACAATTTAAGCACCAGAAATCAATAGCCTAGTGTCTTAGAGCAATTGCTGTAATTTTTTCTCTTTCTCTCTCTTAGAGATTGTTTTTAAAGATGATTCATAACTAGAAAAAGCACTACTTGAATTGTAGTTAATACCAGCTAAGAGATTATTTGCATTCAATCTCTATAAACTATATCTCATCACTTTAAGACCATTGATCTGTCAATAATCATTTTCTCTGAAATCTCAACTGTCTTCATAAACTTATAAAGTATAACTGCTTTATACTACTCCCAGAAATATTTTGATCTGAAGTCAGACGCCTTATCCATTAGACCACATGGTTGCAACACAACTCCCAGAAATATACTGG
>NW_012143745.1:1427285-1428591 GCF_000956105.1 Propithecus coquereli | reverse complement strand
AAAATTTTAATGCCAGAAGCAATGTTAGAAATAAAATCTTAGCTACTTCCTATGCAGTGACTGATCTAAATAATTATCAATTTGATACAATTTTTAAAGCTTTTTAAAAATATTGCTATAAGTTTTTACAAAAATTTGATTTTTATAACGTTTCCTAAATCAAGATTTATATTAACTTTATGTATTATTATGTATATTTTTCCTTTGCAAAACAATATTTTCAACTCTGTCTCTGGAAATTTTGAAGGATTGACAAAATTGTTAGTGCCCTCTACATACCAGGAACTCTGATTTGTAAATTAAATTTTCCATGTTCAATTCAGTTGTAGTTGGAAAAAAATCTAAACAAACACATTCATTTACATGACTTAAAATAACCTTGAGTTTTCATTAATAACATTAAATTTAAAGTCCTTTTAAAATTTATCCGGAAATTTTATAGAAACATTTTTGCATTTATCATATTCAATAAAAAATGAACTGCAATAGGTAGTCAAATATTTTACTTAAATTTTCCTATCTCTGCATAGGAACAGCAAGCGCTTTCTATTCAGAAAAAAGACTCAGTACGGGGAATCTATCAATGATATGGGATAAGGGTTTGATATAGTTTGGATATTTGTTCTCTTTAAATTTCATGTTAAATTTTGATCCCCAATGTTGGAGGTGGGGCCTAGTGAGAGATGTTTAGGTCATGGGAATATATCCCTCATGAATGCTCGGTGCCCTCCCCATGGTAATTAGTAAGTTCTTGCCTGAGCTGGTTGTTTAAAAGAGCCTGGCACCTCCTCCTCTCTCTCTGCTTGGTCCCTCTATCACCGTGCCTGTTTCCCCTTTTCCTTCCACCGTGAGTGAAATCTTTCTGAGGACCTCACCAGAAGCAGATGCTGTTACCATGCTTCTAGTACAGCCTGCAGAACCATGAGCCAAATGAATCTCTTTTCTTTATATATTACCCAGTCTAAGGTATTCCTTTATAGCAACACAAATAGACTAACGCAAGGTTGCACAGAATAACAAATAGAAACCTGTCCCTAGTTGTAAACTGAAACAAATAAAAATTTTCATAGTATACAGCCAAAATTCAACTTACTTATGTGTACTAAATATTACCAGAGAATTAGTATTACAAATTTGCATGAAGGAACATGTTTACAAGCTCAGTAAATATACATGAAATGAAACTATATTAGAAGTGAAATTGTAAATTAACATCCTTATAAACTGAAGGTCCAAGAGTGAGACAGAACCCTTACTCATTTTATGTTAGGAAAGAAAAAAAAATAATTATTAAAATTTGGTATAT
>NW_012143745.1:1424917-1427235 GCF_000956105.1 Propithecus coquereli | reverse complement strand
CAGAATCTCTGGCCAAGGTGATTGGGGAGGAACATCTCCTACATGAGGCCAGTCTAACAAGACAGGAAGGGGTGTTTTTTTTTTTTTTTTTTAATCTAATGCACAGAAACCAACAAGGAGAGTCAAGAAGATGAATAAATAGGAAAATATCTTCCTAACAGAAAAACATGATAAATCTCCAGAAGCGTACCCTAATGAAATGAAGAGATGTGATTTATTTGAGAGGGAATTTAAATGAATAGAAATAAAAATGTTCATAGAGATCAGGAGACTAATGCATGAACAAACTGAGAATTTCAACAAAGAGATACAAACCATTAAAAGTACTCAGCAGAAAATATGTGGCTGAAGAATACAATATCAGAACTCAAAAATTCAATAGAGGCATTCAACAACAGACTAGATGAATGGAAGAAAGAATTAGAGAATGTGAAGGAAACCGGTTACTGGAAATCATTGAACCAAAGTTGCAAAAATAAAAAAGAATGTAAAAGCGTTAGGGCAGCTTTATCACCACACAAAAAAATGTATGCATTTTTGTAATTCCTGAAGCAGAGAAGAAAAAAGTTACAGAAAATATATTTAAAGAAATAATAGCAGAAAACTTCCTAAGTATGGGATAGAAAATATAGTCCAGATTCAGGGACCTCAAGAGATGACAAATATGATGAATCCCAAAAGACCCACACAAGAGATTTAAAGAAATAATAGCAGAAAACTTCCTAAGTATGGGATAGAAAATATAGTCCAGATTCAGGAACCTCAAGAGATGACAAATATGATGAATCCCAAAAGACCCACACAAGAGATATAAACAAACTATAATTGTTAAAGACAAGAAGAGAGAATCTTGAAAGCATCAAGGGAAAAGTAACTTTTTACATACAAGGGAAACTTTCATAAGACTACCAGAGGATTTTTCAGCAGAAATCTTGCATTTCAGAAGGAAGTGAGATGATATATTCAAAAAGGTGGAAGAAAAAATGCCAATCAAAAATACTAAAGCCAGTAATTCTGACCTTCAAAAATTAAGGGGAGATAAAAATTTTCTCAGACAAACAAAAGATAAGGTAACTTATCACCACAAAATCTGCCTTAATGAAAATATTGCCGGGAGTTTTAAGCTGACAGGAAATGTTTTTAATAACTTGAAAATATATTAAAGTACAAAACTCACCGGTAAAAGTAAGTACGCAAACTTAAAATCCTCTAATACAGTAACATGAATATTAATGGTGATGTGGAAATCAATATTATCTGTAGTATGCAGGCCAAAATATAGAACTATTTTAAAAACTATAGCTACAATATTATACTGTTGGATATAAGTTATAAAACAAATGTAAATTGTGACATCAAAAATATAAAACAGAGTGAGAAAAATAAAATTGTAGAGTTTGTGCAAATGATCAAAGTTTTTATCATCTTACAGTAGCATGTTATAACTATAAGATGCTTATGTAAGCCTTATAATAACCACAAAGCAAAAACTCTTAATAGATACACAAAAAATAAAAAGAAAATACTCAAGACATATCATTATAGAAAAATCATAAAATCACAAAAGAAAACAGTAAGAGAGGAAGAGAGGAACAAAGAATCTATGAATCAACCACAAAACAAGTAACAAATGACAATAGTAAGTCTTTACCTGTCAATAATTACTTTGAATGAAAATGGATTAAATTCTTCAATCAAAAGACATGTAGGGGCTAAATGAATAAAACAAATAAACAAACAAAAACAAAACTTAAGTATATGCTGCCTACCAGAAACTCATTTCACCTATAAGAACATGCATAGACTGAAAGTGAAGTGGCGAAAAAGATATTTCCTTCAAAAAATAAAAACCAAAAGAGAGTAGAAGTAACTATATTTATCTTACACAAAATTGGCTTTAAGTAAAAAAAAAAAAAAAAAACCCACAAGTAAAACCCACAAATGTATAACAAGACTAAGAAAATCATTATATAATGATAAAGGTGTCAATTTATCAAGAGAATGTAACAATAGAAAATATATACGCATACAACATTGGAACACATATAAAGCAAATATTAAAAGGGAGAGATAGACTGCAACGTAATAATGATAGAAGACTTCAATAGGTCATTTTCAACAATGGACACATTATGCAGACAGAAAATCAATATAGAAACATTGGACCTGAACTACACTTTAAACCAAATGGAACTAAAAATATATATACTGACCATACTACCCAACAGAAACAGAATGCATTCTTTCCTAGTGCACACAGAACATTTCCCAGGATATATCATAGTTAGGCCACATGACAAATCTTAAAAATTTTAAGA
>NW_012143745.1:1421987-1424117 GCF_000956105.1 Propithecus coquereli | reverse complement strand
AAGTATCTGGGAACAAGAGACTGAGATTTGTCAACTCTTCTGTTCTCATTTTGAGGTCTCCTTAGTGAATACTCTTCCCCATTCTTAATCATGAAAATTCTTTGTGAAAGCTTTGCCAGGCCCTGGGCCCATCACCTGGAGAACTCTTAGCCTCATAATTCACTCTGTGCTAAGGGAAAAATTCCACAGGACTTGAGCCTAATATTTTGTTGGATCATTTCTTAATTCTGGCTGCTATAATACATTATAACATACTGGGTGGCTTAAGCAACAACATTTATTTCTCACAATTCTGGAGGCTGAGAGTCCAAGATCAAGGTACAGGAAAATGCGATGCCTGGTGAGGGTCCACCTCGTGGTTTGCCATTTTCTCATTGTGTGCTCATGTGGTTGACAGCAGAGGGACAGGAAACAAACTCTCTCATGTCTCTTTTATAAGGGCAATAACCAACCCTTATAGCCTAATTATTGTGCAAACTCCCCATGTTCAATTATCATCACATTGGAGATTAGGGTTTCAACATATGAATTTTGGAGCAGAAACAAACATTCATTCCATAGCAGATCAGACTTCCTTCACTACTTGAACTGAGTTACTTTTGTGTATTTTTGTTTTTACTGAGTACTCTCATCATTATCAATTTTGTTATTGCATTACTGAGGTAGGTATGCATTACTAGTTATATAGTCATCTTTTCTGATTCAGTCCCTCCATATTGGTTGGGGCAAGCAAGCATTTACTTTTTTACCCAATTTCTTTATAAAATTAAGTAGAAGTAGAATAAGTTTTAATTTTTGTCAGCTTGAACTTAGAGAAAATGAGAGGGATTCAAATTTGGCCTTTTGCATATAGTTCAAAATTAGCTTGATCCACTCTTTCTGTTGCACATACTCTTAACAATAATAGAATTTTATGATGAAGGAATCTGGAAACAGTATGTAATATATACTTCTCATTCTCTAAGAAGAAGACTAAGTTTATATTTAAAATTTGTCATAATATACGATCCATAAAACGACTTCTATAATTTTTCTTTCTTATTCTCTTGGAAACCATTTTAGAAATTCTTTCATAAGCTGCAACAAGTGATCAGTACACCACAGGACTGGCTCCATGGCCAGAATGGTAGTATGGTATAGTGATTAAGAAAATAGATTATGCTTCAGTTTTCTGAGTACCTGTCATGAGTCTGTTCCCTATTTTTATGTGAATTTGGACAAATTGAAATTTCTGTACCTTAGTTTTCAGAAATCTTATAAATATCACATTTAAAACCGACCTAAGATTTGCATATTTTTCTTTAATTACACTTATATTTTACATATAAATGGACTGTATATGAAATTGAAATACTGAATATTGAAATACTTATGCATACTACTATTCCTTACTCAAATTATAAAGACTGATATAAAATTTTAACATGTTGGGGCTTCCTGTAATTTTTCCATGTGAAAAAAGGAGGGCTTGCATAGTTAAAATGATGCATGTCACAATTAACAAAAACACTGAATTCGATACACTTAAATAGTAATTAGACTGTCATATCACATAAACCACACTTCAGAAATCTGACTGATGAGTAATTCAGTGAGTTAATGATGTCATATTCTCTCTATCTCTCGGCACTGGTATCCCATGTGTAAGTGTTGCCTTCAGATGACTCCCATGATACGGATAACATAGATACAATAATTCTAGAAAACAGATGTGAAAAAGTCATGTCTGTACATGAATCTATTACTGGCAAGAGAGTTAAATTTCCAAAATTGTCTTAGCTTACCCATTTTGAATGGAATGGATGCTGAAGAGTCAATAAAAAGAACAATGAATCATATCTGCATTTGCCAAAACAAAAACCTGCATGATTGATAGAAGTTATTGTTGTTAAGAATTATTGCACATTTTATTATAGCTATAATATTTAGAATTTGTAAAGCTATATTCAAGTATAGACATAACTAATATGGATCAGTTGAATTAGTTTATAAAATTTTATTTTCAAATTTCCTTTTGATTTCTTTTTTTTTTTGAGACAAAGTCTCACTGTGTTGCCCAGGCTAGAGTGCCATGGCATCATCCTAGCTCACAGCAACCTCAAACTCCTGGGCTCAAGCGATCCTTCTGCC
>NW_012143745.1:1410689-1418162 GCF_000956105.1 Propithecus coquereli | reverse complement strand
TAAACTATGAAAATAAGGAAATAGAATTTCAAAACTGAAAAGTACAATCCTTGGAATGAACACTATAATAGGAATTAACATTAGATTTAAAATGGCAGAAGAAACATTCAGATAGTTTGGGATGGATCAGTAGAAATCATTTAATCTAAATATCAAAGAGAAGGAATATTTACAAAAAAAAAATAGGCCTCAGTGAACCATTGGATAATATCAAGTCATCAAACCTGCATAAAATTTAATCCTCAGAAATTGAGAGGAAAAAAGTGAAAAAATATATTTGAGGATATTTCACTAATGATTTACATATTTGATGTGTGTATACACATATACACACATACACGTATATAAATTTAGTATACCCAAGAATCTCAGCAAAGAGCTAACAGGATATCCAAAAAGAAGTGTACACTAGGTACATCATAGTCAAATTTTTGAAAATCAGATATAGGGATAAAAGCTTGAAAGAATAAAGAGGAAAATGATGTATTACATATAGTGGAAGAATGACAGTAAAGTAGCTTATTCATCATGAAAAACAATAAAGTCCATTCTGGGTCCTGAGCAAAAAGAATGAAATTGGAGGAATCATATTACCTGACTTGAAGTTATATGATAGAGTTGTACTAACCAAAACAGCATAGTACAGGTATATAAACAAACACATAGACCTATGGAACAGAATAGAGAACCCAGAAATAAATCCACACAGCTATAGTGGACTTGTCTTTGACGAAGGTGCCAAGAACATACAGAGAGGAAAGGACAGTTTCTTCAATAAATGGTGCAGGGAAAACTGTGTATATCCATATACAGAAGAATGAAACTAGACCCTTATCTCTTGCTGTATATGAAAATCTAATTAAAATGGATTAAAGGCTAAAATCTGAGACCTCAAACTATGAAACTACTAAAAGAAAACATTGGGGAAATTCTTGAGGACATTGGTCTGGGCAAGGACTTCTTGAGTAATACCTGCCAAGCACAGACAATGAGAGCCAAATTGGACAAATGGGATCACATCAAGCTAAAAAGCTACTGTACAGCAAAGGAAGCAATCAAATAAAGAAAGAGAAAACCCATAGAATGGGAGAAATTATTTGCAAACTGCCCATCTGACAAGGGATTATTAACTAGAATACATAAGGAGCTCCAACAACTCAATAGGAAAAAAAAAATCAATTAATCTGATTAAAAAAAATGGGCAGAGGATCTAAATAGAAATTTCTCAAAAGAGTATATACAAATGACTAACAGGTATATGAAAAAATATTCAACATCATTAGTCATCAAAAAATGCAATTCAAAACTACAATGAGATATCTTCTCACCACAGTTAAAATGTCCTTTATCAAAAGGACAGACTAAAGCAAATGCGGACCAGAATGTGGAGAAAAGGGAGCCCTCATACACTGCGAGTGGGAATTTAAATTAAATTAGTGCAAGCACTATGGAGAATAGTATGGAGGTTCCTCAAAAAACTAAAAATAGAACTGCCATATGACCCAGAAACCCCACTGCTGGGTATGTATCCAAAGGAGAGGAATTCAGTATATCAAAAAAAAATTTGCCCTCCCATGTTTATTGCAGCACTATTCACAGTAGCCAAGAGATTGAATCAACCTAAGTGTCCATCAATGGAAGAATGGATAAAGAAATTGTGGTACATGTACATGATGGAATATTACAGAGCCACAAAAAGAATGAAATCCTGATATTTGTACCAACATGTATGGAACTGGAGAATATCATGTTAAGTGAAATAGACCAAGCACAGAAAGACAAATCTCACATGTTCTCATGCATATGTGGAAGCCAAATATTTAAAACAATTGATCTCATGGAGACAGAGAGTAGAATGATGGTTACCAGAGTATGGGAATGGTTGCCGGGAAGGAGGGAATAAGTGGGAAGGGTTAATGTGTGCAAAAATATAGTTAGATAATTCGATAAAATGAATATTTTGTGCTAGCACAACAAAGTGACTATAATAAAAATAAGTAGGGTATACTTTAAAATAACTAAAAGAGTAGAATTGGAATGCTCGTAACACAAAGAAATGATAAATGCCTAAAGTGAGGTATACTCCAATTGTGTGATTTGATTAATTACATTGTATGCCTGTATCAAAATATCACATGTGTCCTATAAAAATATATAACTCTTAGCCCTCTGGGAGGCTGAGGCAGGAGAATTGCTTGAGATCAGGAGTTCGAGACCAGCCTGAGCAAGAACGAGATCCCATCTCTACTAAAAATAAAATAAAAAGAAAATAGGCAGGTGTGGTGGGGCACACCTGTGGCCCCACCTACTCGGGAGGCTAAGGCAGGAGGATAGCTTGAGCTCAGGAGTTCGAGGTTGCTGTGA
This sequence comes from Propithecus coquereli, assembly GCF_000956105.1. Classification (NCBI taxonomy): domain Eukaryota; kingdom Metazoa; phylum Chordata; class Mammalia; order Primates; family Indriidae; genus Propithecus; species Propithecus coquereli. Next base: position 1,415,798 of record NW_012143745.1, on the reverse strand, counting down.
GCTAGGCTGACATCATGGCACTCTAGCTGGGGCAACAGAGTAAGACTTTGTCTCAAAAAAAAAAAGAGTACAACTGTTATGTAGCCATAATAATTAAAAATAAAAAAGGAAAAAGTAATGGCCAGAAAAATATAGCAACATACTTGCATTTATGAAATAAAAATCAACCTACAAATCTTATATTTAGAAAAAATATCATTATAAATGAAGATTGAGTAAAAAAAATCACAAAAATAAGAGTAGAATGTATTTATTGGTAGCAGACCTACATAGAGGAAATGTAAAGGAAATCTCTGACTCTTAAGAACATTGACACCAAATGGAAACTCAAATCCACAAGAATGACTGAAGAGCAGTAGTAGTGCACATTATTGCAATACTAGCAAATATTTTGGTAAATATAAAGTACTGTTTTTTGGAAAACAGTATGGAGATTCCTGAAAAAGCTAAAAATAGACCTACCATTCGTTGAATCAAGCAATCCACTACTGAGTATCTACCCAAAGGAAAATAAATCATTTTATCAAAAAGACACCTGCACTCAAATATCTATTGCAACACAGTTCAAATTTGCAAAGTTATAGAGTCAACCTATGTGCTCATCAGTATATAAGTGGATAAAGAAAACATGTAAAAGGAATGAAATAATGTCATTCACAGCAACTTGGATGAAACTGGAGACCATTATCCTAAGTGAAGTATCTCAGGAATGGAAAAACAAACAACACACCTACTCACTAATAAATGGGAGCTGAACTATGGGTGCATATGGACACAAAAAGACATAAAGCACATTGAAAACTAAGAAGTGGAGAGGGTGGGAGCGGGGTGAGTGATAAAATCTTACCTACTGGGTATAATGAACACTGTCTTGGTGGGGGGCACACTGAAAACCTTGACTTCAGCATTATAGAGTGTATCCATGTAACAAAAAATTTGGAACCCCTTAATATTTTGAAATTAAAAAAATTAAAGTGAAGCGCTATTTTTGCTACTTTTTCACTTCCTCTAAGACCACAACTACGTAAAACAAAACTGATAACACTATCTTATTGAATTTATAATATATGTACTTGTAATATTTATGAAAACAATTGCAACTATAAGAGGGAATGGAAAATGGCAGTAAATAGTCAATAGGCTTCTGCATTGCATATAATATGATCCAGTATTAACTTAAAGTGGGTTTTAATAAGTTAAAAATACATTTTGAAACCCCTAGAGAAAAAATAAATATGATTTAATGCAAAGGAGTATAGCTGAAAAGCCAATAAAGGAGTTAGGTTTAAGCTACATAATTCTATTTCTGGAAAACAAAGTGGGTTTCAGATTCTCTCACTGTCACTCATGGTCTCATGCTGGCTGAGCCTCTTCTATTTCTAATCACTAGTCAGTGTGGTACATGATAAAAAATGTGATGAATCACATAATGGACACTCATACCACTGACCAAATTGAATCATTTATACGTGTCTAACTACACTCAGTCAGGAAAAGCAAATACATTAAGTGACTGAAAGGAGAAAAGAAAGAAATACCTGTGAAGATAACTAAGGACTAACCTTCTTCCTATCTGACACATACCAAAAATAAGTTGTGATCCTCTGTTAAAAATTTTATCATTTGTGTTAAACAGAATACTTGACCTCCTAATATATTAGGTCCAAGTACCTGTAATATGTAAGCAATTTTATTTTAAAAAATGTATCTTTGCAGATGTGAATAAACGAAGATGTTAAGATGGAGAGAGTACCTGGATTTCCTGGGTGTACACTAAATGTAATCACATATGGAGGAAGATTAAACCCACTCCAGAGAAGACTAAACCCACTCCAGAGAAAGGTATGGGATAAGGTAGGCAGAGATTGAAATGAAGTGACCACAACCAAGGGATGGAGGCAGCCACTAAAAGTTGGAAGAGGCAAGGAATTGATTCTTCCTTAGGGCTTCCTGAGATAAGGTGGCCCTGCTGACACGATATTTTTATTTCAGCCCAATGAAAATGATTGTGTCCTCTAGAACTGTGAAATTATACATCTTTATTGTTTTAAGTCACCATGTTTGTGGTAAATTGTTGCAGAAGTCACAGGAAACTAATACATCATTTTTTCTAAAATATCTTGCTAATTGACCTCTTTCTACAACTTTACCAAAATACTACATACTGCATTTAATTAGAATTTGAAATATTAAATACATTCCATTAAATTTGCATTTCGTAATATTTAAAAACTTTTCTTAGATCAACACATAATAATAGTGCATATTTATGGGGTATATAGTGATGTTGCAATGTGTGTGATTTATAGTAATTGGATCAGAGTAATTAGTATATCCATCATCTCAAACATTTACCATTTCTTTGTGTTGGGAACATTCAATATCCTCCTCCTAGCTATTTGAAAATCTATAACATATTACTGTTAACTATAGTCATCTTACAGTGCTACAAAGCACTAGAACTTAAGATGATACTTTATGATCTTGTTTAATCCCTAGTGTAACTTTTTCTCATTTGGTTTTATTCCAAAGTGACATTCATTTCAAGAAATTTGATTTCCACATTCAGATCACTATGACAAAAGGAAGCCGAGATATAAATGAATATATAATTTATATGCAACTAGAAAGTGAATTAACATTTTTTCAGGAAAAAAAAACTTGTTCAATTTTGGTATTTCCTGATAACTGATGACAATTACAAAACGACTTATTTATGAACATATTTTATTGATGAAGGCGGGAACTGAATCACTACCCTAAAGCTTTCTGTTAGAAAAATCAATGTGACAGAAAATGACATAGTCATAATTTAAGAGTTAAATGTGTGTGTTAATTTTAAGCAGCACACTTCTGCTTCTATATTTCTGTAACAAAGTCATCTATTACATGATTCATCTATAATGGAATGTTAGCCAAATAGAGATGCATACAGAGATTGGGAGTAATAGGTTTCCAAAGTTGAATGCCCACCTTCACTTCATATTTTTATACATTGAAAACATACATTTGTTTAGTTTGCATATAATATTTTTGTTTGTATATGCATATATAAATTAACTTATGGATTTTATTATCTATTGAGGCATAATTTATCCATAGTAAAATGTATCCATTTTAAGTTTGATGAATTTTGACGTGTGTGTATGGCCAGTTTATCATCATGGCAATTAAGATATATTAAGAGAACATTTCCATCACACCAAAGATATCCCTTATTCTACTGTGTAGATAATCTTTTCTGCTTTTCCCCATCCCTAGGCAATATTTGTTGTACTTTATGACATGGCAAATTTTATATTCCTACACTCACATTCCTTAGGCATTATATTATGCATCAAATAAATAATATATTTCTGGCTTCTTTTGTACTGTATTATAGACGTAAGTCCCCTCCAGGTTGTGGGTGTATTGGTATGTTATTTCATTTTATTGATGAATTCTGTTCCATTTTGTGGATACATCATACTGTGTTTTCTATTCATTGGTGGAAGGACATGTGGTTAGTGTCCAGTTTTTAGGTAGGACACTATGTTATGAACATTCTTGAGCAAGTCTTCATCTATATGCATGCTTTACTTTTTCTGGGTTAAATATCTAATAATTAATTTGTTGGGTCACTTAACAAATCTATGTTTAATATTATAAGAGGTTGCCAAACTCTTTCCCAAATTACTTTTACCATTTGACATTTTCACCAGCAACAAATGAAGTGCTGGGGTTTTTCCATATACTTTCCAAAAGTGAATATGTCAGTCTATCTAATTTTGGCTGTGATAGTGGCTATATAGTAGTTTCTCATTTTTGGTTTCATTTTTATTTCTGTAATAATTGATGATGTTGAGCATATTTTCATAGGCTTAATATCAATTTCTACATATTCTTGTTTGTAGTGTGTTCTCAAATCTTTGTCCATTATTAATCAGTTTGACTTATTATTATTGATCTATAAGAATTCTTTTTACAATAAACGTGTAAGTTGTTGGTCAGAAACATGTTGGTAATTTTCCCCCTAGCATATTGCTTGATTGTTTTTATTTTATGAAAGTGTCTCTCAAAGATACTTTTTAAAAAATTTATGATTTATATTTTTTGTCCTATCTTGGAAATTTAGCATAGTCTAATGTCATAAGATTTTCTTTCATTTTTTTTTAAACTTTTTTTTTTATTTCGGCATATTATGGACATACAAAAGTTTAGGTTACCTATATTGCCCTTGCCCCACCCGAGTCAGAGCTTCAAGCGTGTCCATCCCCCAGATGGTGCGCACCGCACCCATTAGGTGTGTATATACCCATCTCTTCCTCCCCTCTCCCATCTGCCCGACACCCGATGGATGTTATTACAATATATGCACTTAAGTGTTGATCAGTTAATACCGATTTGATGGTGAGTATATGTGGTGCTTGTTTTTCCATTCTTGGGATACTTACTTAGTCGAATGGACTCCTGCTCGATCCGGGATAATACAAGAGGTGTGATATCACCATTGTTTTTTGTGGCTGAGTAGAACTCCATTTCCTGTATAGATTTTTATAGTTTTAGATTTTATATTTATGTCATAATACATGTTAAATCAATTTTTGTATGTTTGATCTGAAGTAATAGTCAAGCTTTTTAAAAAAAATATGTTTCTACTTGTTTTACTATTAAATATTTTTGTCCACATTTTTATAAGTCAATTGATTACGTATTTATTAGTCTAATTTTGAACACTCTATTCTGTTCTATTAGACTCTATATTCGTTATTCTTATTGCTATATTTTATTGTTATGATTTTAGTAACATAATGGCATCATGTGGTAAAAATCTTCCAACTATTTCCTCTATTACAAATTGTTTATGCTACTTTAGGTCCTTTGTGTATCTTCCTGATTTTAGATCCATCTTGTCCATTTCTACAAAATAACCTACCAGGATTTTGATTGGGATTACACTGAGTATATAGAAACATTGAGGGGTAAATGACATTAACAATATCAATTCTTCTGATCATAAGCATAGTATACCCCAGATTAACTATTCCTATGCATGCTTTTTATTCTTAAAAGTTAATACATTGTCCTCTTTTTGTTAAATCTGTCTCTAAGAATTCATGATTTTGATGC
>NW_012143745.1:1402753-1410215 GCF_000956105.1 Propithecus coquereli | reverse complement strand
TAAGTATACAAACACATATTGGAAGTACAAGCTAGAATTGTTTTTTGTTGTTATTTTGTCTTTTTTAATAAACAGAAGTGTGCAATAACATATAAAGTTTTGGTTATGCAAGAAGAATTTTTCAAAGATGTACAGCAGAGTACCTGTAGTTTACAATACTGTATTGTATACTTAAAAATTTGCTACGATGGTTGATATTGCATTCAGTGTTTTTATTATAATAATATTGATAAAATAGAGTGAGAGAAAACTTTTGGGGTGATGGATTTATCTGTGGCATAGATTGTGATGATGATTTCATGTGTTTATACTTATCTCCAAATTTATCGAGTTGTATACATTAAATACGTACAGCTTTTTGTATGCCAATTATACCTAATGAACTAACTTTTTAAAATGTGGTAATCACTGTCCTGAATTATTATTATGCAACAAGCTAGAAGCCTCTGTATCAACACTATTTTTTTAGCCTTTTCATAAAGTATGCTGAAATCTACTATTATTTTGTGTTTTTTCATTTATAAATTTGGTACTCACATCTGACAGTAAGGAAATACCTGTAAAACTTCTTTTTCATTGTTTTCCTCCAAAAAGTCCCTTTAGAAAACAAAGGAACAGAAATATTTAATGTAGGTAGTATAAGAGAATTAATGACTAGGCAGTAGATACAGTCTCTCTACAACAGTAGCTTATATCGATCAGTGCATATTGTCTTCTGGGGCAGCACACAGGTATCTAGCAGCACTGTATTTTCAACTAAGTGAAAGTTTACCCAGATTTTCTACTGTGAGGTTTTTAAATAACACATGAGAGAAAAGATCACCTCAAATCCTAGTATAATCAAAGACTGAGACACAGCAATAAGGTCATTTGGAATAATCTTGGTCTCTTGCCCTGTATTGCTACCTTACATCATTAGGCAGATGCAAGCCACTTACTAGCAATTATCAGGAACCAAGAGTTGAGGTTACTGCAATATGATATGGTGCAAAATTGATCTAACCTGACAGGTTGTGGCTGCAGAAGCATTAACTCTTCCCAAGGCATGAACAGGGCTATTTGATGTAAGCCTTCTGGTATTAGCTGCATGATATGGCAAACTAGTGGGTTTTGGGACTGATCAGCTGCCTTAGAATTCTACTACAATGGATTGCCTTAGATTTTCACAAAGTCTTACTGGATCTCTGCAGAAGACACCTTCCTCTCTGAGAGGCTATTCTTCAGGGAATCAGTCATGTTAACCTTTACTTTTTGATAGATTTAATTTAGGTATAGAGTGCAATTCCTACCTTTGTAATTCTTCATTGTATGTTCTGAGGGATATGAAATGAAAAAAATATACTGTCTTATATTTTAAGACATTTATAATATTAAAGAAGCTGGAATTTTTTATGTGCGTATTTTTAATATACACACTTAGAGTTTTCCAATCCAAATGCAAAATACCAACACTTTCATAATATAGCTTGTCATTTTCTACAAAATGTCAGTCAAGGTCTACAAAAGCTTTAATTGGCAGAAATAACAATGGTATCTGCAATAATTATATGAATTTTAACACAGGATAACAAATTTATGAAAAATATAACAAACTAATTGTTTTGACTTGTATGCAAACAAGAGCAAACTGAATATGCCATAGATAATTTTGAATTTTTGAAATATTCAAATATAATTAATCACATAAAGAGAATCTTATTCATAAGTTCCAAATTTTTGAATGAAATTTCTACTTTCATTCAGTTAAGTAACTTTCCTAAAACTTGACAACTTTAGTCTTAATTTTTCCCCTCTGTTCTTTAGATATTGACCACCCATCTTACAGTGATTAAATCTATCACTAACAATTCATTAATGTTTGTTTTTCCCTATAACTGAACTCTATACTCATTGAATACAAGTAATTATTGGCATTGGTTTTGGGGCTATTTTCCTGGATAATGTGATTAATATGAGTCCAATAAATGTAAAACCAAATTGCCATTTGTAGTACACATCATTATGTCTATTCTCCTCAATTGTAGAAAAGCTATACTATTTGAAAGGGCTTGACTTTGTATCCAGTAGAATGATGTCTCTGGATTTGCTTATGATAGTTAGAAGCTGGCACAAGGATGATACCCCTTGCCATTGCGGTTGGCTCAGGCCAGTGTATACAATACAGCTTGAGCCAAGCAGTAGAAGGCATTCTGTCTGCTGTAATGTCTGGTTCAACAGCTTGAATGGGATGGTGTAATCAGTTGCATTCAGGAAGCCCACATTTCATTTGGAAGACACTTTAACTCTCCTCCCTAGGTATTAATGTAAAAATATAAATGTGGGGTTCTCAAATTTAATAAAAATTCAGGATTTCCAGTTATATTTATATTTCAGATATGCAAAAAACAAACTTTTCCGTATTTGTGTGTCCCAAATTATTTGTAGGGTATACTTATACTAAAAAAAAAGTTGTTTATTTCAAATACAAACTTCATAGAGGATCTTGTATTTTATCTGACAACTCTATATAAATGACTAAAATGACATAAAATGATGTAAGTGAGAGAAATTTACTTGAAAACAAGGCCATCATAAAACAGGGTATGGCCAAAAAAACTGAAAGTATAGTCAGAGACATGGTTTTATCGTTCTAAAAGTCTGTCATACATCTACAATTTTCATTTTACACATCATTAAATTCTTAACTTATCGTCATTAATTAATTTTTATTTAATTTTGATAGTTTGTGCCAATAAGAAAACACAACGAGTAAAAAGACATAAAAATATCTGAGCAAAGAGCATTCCAAGCAGTGGGAGCAGTATATGTTCAAAATCTATGTCAGAGTAGGTTTGGCAGGTAAGTATATCAATCAGGCCAGCGCAGCTGACATACACTGAACAGAAAAAGAGTGGTGAGAAATGAGGTTAAAGTAGTAATTAGGATCAAGAAGAGTTAAGACTTGCATGTTTTAAGATTTTAGGATTGTATTCTAAGTGTGGTGCAGTGACATGGAAGTGTTGAGAAGAGAGTATGATAATCTGATTTGAATTTTTAAAATATTATTTTAATATTTGTGAAGAAATTAATTCTAGAGATGAGTGAAGCTAATTTTTTTACAAAATTTTTGGTGACTAAAGAGAACTATGTGGACTGGGGTACTAGTGGTGGAGACAGAATTGCACAGAAATATTCTATTTTATGGCAATGAAACCAAGAGGAGATGACTGCCTGGACTGAAATCTCAGATCCTCCATTTACCAAATCTAATTATTCAATACTAAATTGATAGGCCTCGAATTATTGACATTTTCCTCTGGATAATTATTTGATGGAATGCGGAGGCAACGATCCTGAGCATCGTAAGATGTGTGACCCCATCTCTGGCCTCTACCCACTAGATACTAGTAGTATGCCCCCATCTGTGAAAATGTAAATATTCTTATACATTGTCAAATAGCCTCTGGGGGACAAAATTACCCTCAGTTGAGAACCACTAACTTAACATTTTTCTGCCTCATTTTCCTTCTATGTAAAATGGGGAAAATAATTGTCACTTCTATAATAAAGTAAGCTGCCTTAGTCCCTGGAAATTTTGCCTTACTGAAATGTTATGGCACATGCATTAAACCTTGTAAAATTAAAAGATTATTAAACCAAGTAACTAATGATACTTGTTTTATGCTGACACCAAGAAATAAATGTAAATGTAGAGAGGTGGTGGCAAGAGATCTCATAGTTACCACCACACCAGAAAGCACTAATCTTTAAATATGACAGCAATACTGACAGTGATGTGGTGTTCTCTTTGGACAAATATCTGAATTCATAGAAGAAATGTATCCATTTATACTTAAATTATAACGTTCAAAGCATTATTTTTGTTCCAAATATTAGAAAATTAAAATCTCTGTTGTAAATGGTCCCTGAATACTTCTGATTACCAGCTATAGAGAGAATTGCCTAGGATTTTAAGTATAAGCAAACTAGCAATATTTTGAATGGACAGGAATCTGATTGATATTAAAATATTCATTGAAAAGTAAACATACAGTATCGGTGAGATGTTTGGATGGGGAGAAAGATTTTATTAGATTATCTTCATCTAAAAAATGTCAGTGTTTTAAAATGATGAATTCTATAAAAAAAAACTTGTAGTGATGGAGAATTCTCTAACACAGTTTCAATTCCCCATATTTTGTTGGCTAGATAATAATTACTATAGCAATATCTATAACAGCACTTGAAATTATCAGTGTAGGCCTTTACCTTTGAAGCTTGTCAATCTAGATTTCATCTGCATATATTTGCATTTCTGAAGAAAATCTAAATTTTCTAGAGTTGTATATATTTTCAGAAAATTATATTTTAATAGAACCATAGATTCAGCTTGTAAGAAAAAAATCTCTTTCTTAAAATTTTCTCAGTGAAATACCTGACACTTTTATTCAAAATGGTGCTTCTCATTTTGCAACTGTGTTAAATATTATGCATCATAGCTTTATTTCATTCTTTATGTAATCCATTGGCAATAATCTATAGATAAACACCTGCTTGGTGTTCTCTGAGTGCCTTGTATCTGTGGGTTGGCATGCCAATGGAAAAGAAGCCAAAATCTGTAAAATAATTTAAAGAGACTTACCCGGAGCCAAATTTGAGGACCATGACCCAGAGCCACACCCAAGAAGCCTTGAGCAAGTGGATTCGCTGTAGCTGGGTTACAGTTTGGTTTCCTACATTTCAGGGAGACAGAAATTACAGGTAGTCATAAATCAATACATGGAAGGCACATATTGGTTTGGTCCAAAAAGGTGGGACATCTCACAGCAGGGGCTTACAAGTCACAGGTAGATTTGGGGATTCTTTAGTTGACAGTTGGCTGAAAGAGTTAGGCTTTGTCTAAAAGACCAGGAGTCAGTGGAAAGTTAAGACAAGGGTCTTCTATATTTCACGTGATGCTTTACCGGAATCAGGTTGAAAAGTAAACCACATTATGTTGAGTTAACAAAATGTTTTTAGTGAGATTTTATCATTTATAGGTGTGACTCGCCAGGACCCCTTAGAAAGGTATTTGGGCAAAAGAAAAAGATCAGAATTTAGTCCTCAAAGCTATGATTAATATTCTGAGGGCTGTAAAGGAAACAACATGTAAGAACAGATCAGCAATATCAGCAGATAGATGCAAATGTGAAGAAAGAATCAAAAGGAAATGCCAGAAATCAAAAATGCCTTTTATGGGCTCTTCAGTATACTGAAAACACATCCAAGATGAAGTGAACTTGAAGACATGGCCACAAGAACTCCCAAAACTGAAATGCAAAGAGAAAAAAGAATTCAGAAAAGACAGAACAGCATATCCAAGAACTGTGAGACAACTGATAAAGGTGTAAAATACACACAATGGGAATACCAGCAGGAGTGGAAAGAATTAGAGAAACAGAAGAATATTTAAAGCAATAATGACTGAGAATTTTCCAAAATTAATTTCACATGCCTGTGAACTAAAATAAAGTCTTCAGCCCCCCCCCCCCACTGACAGAATGGAACCCCCTCTTAGCCAAGGATACCCTAAACTGAGTTACTGGCCATGAGAAGGGAGGTCAGACATGCCTCACCATGCCCCCCCCTTCTTGGACATGGCTCTGGGCCATGGTCCTCAAATTTGGCTTAGAATAAACGTCTTTAAGTGATCATAGGAAGTTTAGCTTCTTTTCCATTGGCAGCCTACTAAAATTCCTAGTATGATAACTCAAAATCCCTGCCATATCTGAGTCTGGTGCTGATGCTTACCCTATTACTTTAAACTATGTTTTTTGTCTTTTAGTATGACTTGTAATTTTTTTGTTCAAAGCCATACATTAGGCACTGTGTAGAAGAAACTGAGATAGATAGGCCTTGATGTCAGCTTTCATGTTTATTGGGCTACTGTTTACTGTTTCCTCCAACTATACGTGTTAGAGGCTAAAATTTCCTCCTGTCCTTGATTTTTGTCTCTCCTGTTGCTTTCGAGTTTCCCTAGAGACTTCTTTAAAAAAGTCTAAAGTGTGCAATTGTTTCAGTTCTAATCCCCTGCTATTACACAGTAGCCCCACTGATGTGGTAGTAAGGTACAGGTGGTAGTAAGTGTTTTATAGTTTTACAATTATATCTCATTCTTTGAGTAAGTCTGTGCTGCTGGGCTGTGACCTTCACAGGTCCTTCTCAGTCCCTCACCCTTCCCAACATAGGCGAGGCCAGAAGGCTAGAGGAGAATAGAGTTGAGCATTTTCCATCCCACATGTGGAAGGCTAGAGTCTGATGGAGTTAAACATTTCCCTTCCCCAGGTTAGTTAGTCTCTAGTAAAGTAGTTTCACTTGAGGGCAGGCCTTCACATGGAGAACAGAGTGCTCTAAGTGTGAAAACAGCTGCCTTTCCCTTCACCCTGCCTAGAGCATGAGGGGCTTGTTCTCGGATCATTACTTGAGAATCTGGGAGGGCTCCTTGAGGTAAAACTCAGGAATGTGTGCTCTTCATACTCCCTCTCCCCAGAGTTTTTAACTCTCAAGGCAGCCCACACTAAGCCTCTAGCAATTCATAAATTACAGTTTAAGTTTTTCTATCACCTTCCTGGCTTTAGCAGCAGGTTTCTGCTCTTGGATTTCTGCTCCAGTAAGTTGTGATTCTTCCTATATGCCTACCTGTCTCTCAAATTTGGGGTGCAGAAATTTGCTCTGTGACCTCAGTTTTCTGATGGGTCTAATAAGGGTTGTTAATTTTCAGTTTGTTGAGATTTTTTTCTTGTTGTAAGGACAAGAATGATAACTTTCAATCTCCTTACCTGTCAATTTTTTTATTTAGAAATAAATTGGGGGCATCACTGTAAGTCTTTAATCCTGTATTTGCCTTTATATTTTTTAAATTTTCATATTTTCTGTAAATATACATAAATTAGAACATATCTTCTATGCTGTACTTTTTGGTGCCATCATATTATCCTTTCTGGTTTGCATCATCCTCTCTCTCTCCTCCAAACCACTGACACTGTCATTTCCTCTTCCCCTTTGTATTGGCATTTCTTGTTCATATAATCATGCATGTGTGTGCACACACATACAAACTCACAAATTGTTTTACAGTATATAAGCATAAGATACTCCTTTCCTCCAATATTCTGAAAGAAATTTGCTGTCTTTACAAATGCCTACCCCTAGAGTCAGGTGGCATCATATAGTCATTCTTTTGGGTCCTGTGCTATCCATCCGAAGTGTGCAAGCACCTAAAACAGTTCATTTTTACTACTGAACAAGTGATATGAACAAAGACACTGTTTCCCTTTTCCTTATTTAGAAGTTCAATTTGTATATGATTTATTCACCAGGCTCTAACTGAACACACACACATGCACACACACATATGTATGTGTATATATTTTTATACATATCTAGAAATGTATATGCATATACATAAACACTTATACATATTTGTTATACATTATGTCATATT
>NW_012143745.1:1398736-1402463 GCF_000956105.1 Propithecus coquereli | reverse complement strand
TTTTTTTTTTTCAATTTAGAAACAAAATCCATGTACACCCATGTTTATAACAGCATTATTCATAATAGCCAAAAGGTGGGAAGCAACCTATGTCCATTGATGGATAAATAAATAAAATGTGGTATCTACACACAATGGACTATTACTCAGTCTTAAAAAGACAGGAAATTCTCACACATGCTACAATATGAATGAGTCTTGAAGACATGCTATGTGAAATAAATCAATCACAAAATGAAAAATAATAAGATTCCACTACAATGAGGTACCTAAAATAATCGAATTCATAGAGACAGAAAGTAGAATGGTGTTTTCCAGGGGCTAGAAAAACGGAGAAATGGAAAGTTATTGTTTAAAGTGTACAAAATATCACTTGAGGATGTGAATGTTTTAAATGCCACTGAACTATACATGTAACAATGATTAAAATGGTAAATTGTGTTATGTATATTTTACCATAATAAAATGTCCATCTGTGAAATATTAACTACTAATGGTTTTGTAGGGATGAAAACTTCAAAATGCACAAGTATTCAGATTAAAAAAATAAATGTTATTCTCAAACTATTTTCCACACATTATAAATATGAGAAATGAAAAAAATGTTAGTACCACACATGCTTCAGAAATTAAAAAGAAAATAAGAAGCTACTATGGACAAAATCAATACTATTTAAAAATACCTAATGGGAACATGAACTTCTTTTGTCTAAGGTTCCATTCACTATTCCGTCCAAAAGTAAAATACAACCAAAACTTTTCCATGGGTTAAGGCAGGAACAGTAGAAACATTCTCCTAACTGTGAGGTGTATCCAAGTAAGACTTGTGCTATTTCTTAACATTTCACAAATTACATAGTTAAAAAGTAATTCATGGAAATAGTTTTTTAATTTAAATTTTATAGCAAGTAATAAAATGTGCTATTATTCTTCTCAAGCATTGTGCAATTTAAAGTTAGGATATGGGTTATTTTGTGTTGTTCATGAATGTGTATGTATATGTGAAAAAGACATATAGCGTAAGATAAGACATAACATTATTTTTAAAGGGAACTAAATCTTGTATTTCTATGTCAAGTATAATACAGAGAATAAGATAAATGCAACATACTTATTAAGGATAATAATAATCTGAAGCTGGAAACTTTAATTTTTTATAATACTTAAACCACAGAAATGTTATCTTAAATTCAATCCATATAAGAGATTGGTCCATTTAGAAAAATATATTTAAGCCTAAGTCCTTCATTATACTCTTTGTAATGTTTTGAAATCTAATTTGAGTATAAATAATAGATTTATGGCTATACACTAAAATTCTATAATTGAAATAAATAGTCATATTGTGGATATTGATACTAATTTTAGCTTTTGTTCAAGATACTTTTCCATTAGATTTTTGGGCATAGATCGGGCAACTGTCACTGCCCATTAATAACTCTACAGACAAATATTTTAGACTCATGGTGTGTCATTTAATTCAAAGGATACATTTATGATAAAAGCTTGTTTCCTCTTCTCAATTATCTTTATTCATTTATAGAAATATTCCATCCTCATACTCTTCAATAGGTATATGGCTCTACAAAATTAATGTGTGGAATATTACCCTGGTGCCAAATTTAACCTTATATGAATTTTCATTACTTTACTGACTCAACAAATATCGACTGAGGGATTTCTGATGTATCTTTCACTGCTTTAGCATGAAGAAACAGCAGTGTGTAAAGCAGAGAGAGTACTTACCCTGAGAGAGATTTCATTCAGTGAAGAGCAAAGTGCTTGATACAGAAAACTATATCACTTTTACTACCAGAGAGTGTTATCTCAAATGATATCTAAGTCATAAATTTTGTGAAGCACTTATATTCACTATTTTCCAAAGCATTTCTTTCACTCTGCACCATGGCTTTCTTTTTTTTATTATTGACTCAGGATTGGTGAATTTTTTTTCCCTGATTTTTCCTAACCATAATTCAGCACTTAAAAAGATTGGAAACCCAATACAGCCTGAAAGTAAATATCCATTTATATAAATGAAATAGGAAGTATAAGTTACAAGGCATTTCACTTAGTTTCAGCAGTTTTTTCAGGAGGTGTTTACCTAAACTTAATTTTACTTATGTCTTAAAAAAAAATCACACTCCTCCCACACACACAACTTAATAATCTGCAGTTATGAGAGGAAAATGAAAATGTAGAGGTCCCTTGTTGGTAAAGTAGAAAAAAGTCCAATTAAAAGTAATAAAATATAAAATACTTTGCTTTAAAAATGCTTTATTGTTTAAAAAATGTAACAGGCGTAATAGTTATACATGAGTATGAACATAAATTTGCAAGTAACACTTGTTATTTTTAGTCCTTTATATCCCGGACATCTAGTTGATGGGCAACAGTATGTCGATTAGTATGAATTGGCATTTCTCCAATGACTAATGACGTTGTCTATTATTTCCTGTTCTTATTAGACATTACCATATGTTTGGTACAATTCACCAGAGAAGTCATATGAGCCTGGGATTTTTTTTTATTGAAATATTTTAATTTACTAATTCAATTTTGTTAATTTTGGTAGACATATTCAGATTATTTATTCTTGAGGTAGTTTTGGTAATTTATGTCTTTCTAGAAATTTGTACTTTTCATCTAAGTTATCCATGTTGTTGAAACAGTGTTATCTATGTTGTTGACACACAGTTGTTCATACTGTTATCCTAGACTTTTTAATTTATTTATACAAATATATGGTAGTGATGTTTCCTCTTACATTATGGATTTTTCTCTTTCATTCTCTTGGTAAGTCTAACTAATATTTTGTCAATTTTGTTGATCTTTTCACACAACTTATTTTGGTTTTAATGTTTTCTATTGTTTCTCTATCTTTTTTTTTTAAGGATAATGATTTTTTTATTTTCATCTTTTTATTTCTTTTTTATTTCAACATATTATGGGGGTACAGATGTTTAGGTTACGTATGTTGTCCTTGCCTCCTTTCTCCCCCCGCCAAGTCTGAGCTTCAAGGGTGTCCATCCCTCGGATGGTGCACATTGCACGCTTTGTGTATGCATATACCCGTCCCCGCCTCCCCCCTCCCCCTTGCCCGATATCCAATAAATGTTATTCTTATATGTGCATTTAGGTGTTGATCAGTTAATACCAATTTAATGGTGAGTACGTGTGGTGCTCGTTTTTCCATTCTTGGGATACTTCACTTAGTAGAAGGTGTTCCGGCTCTATCCAGGAGAATACAAGAGGTGCTATATCACCATTGTTTCTTAAAGCTGAATAGCACTCCGTGGTATACATATACCACATTTTATTAATCCACTCATGTATTGATGGGCACCTTTGTTGTTTCCACATCTTTGCAATTGTGAATTGTGCTGCTATAAACATTCGGGTGCAGGTGTCTTTTTTATAGAGTGTCTTTTGTTCTTTTGGATAGATGCCCAGTAATGGGATTGCTGGATCAAATGGTAGTTCTACCTGTATCTCTTTAAGGTATCTCCATATTGCTTTCCACAGAGGTCACACTACTTTGCAGTCCCACCAACAGTGCATGAGTGTTCCTATCTCTCTGCATCCAACGTCAACATTTATTGTTTTGGAACTTTTTGATAAAGGCCAGTCTCACTGGAGATAAGCGATATCTCACTGTGGTTTTGATTTGCATTTCCCTGATGATTAGAGATGTTGAGCATTTTTTCATATATTTTTTGGCCATTAT
>NW_012143745.1:1394130-1396361 GCF_000956105.1 Propithecus coquereli | reverse complement strand
TTTTGCTGAATATGAGACATGCTTTCCAGCATGGACTTATTAGATAATATGTTATACTAACTCTGGATTCATATTACTTATTTTTGACCCCTTTGGTAACTTGTCTGAACCTGAACTGAGGAATGTTTCCCATGGACTATATAATATGACGCTGATGTCTCTGCTTTTTTTATTTTTTTCCATATTTAATTTTTTTTGCCTGCCTTTCAATAGATTGCACCTGTGTCTATATAGTGTTGTTTTCAGCCAATGATTTCAACATAGTTTCTGTTGAAAGAGCTCAAACCCCTAAGGCTTCCACCCTCTAAGAACTTATCTTTGTGGGTGTTTGAAAGCACATTCTAAATTAAGTTCGTTCTCATTGCTCTCTTGGGTTTAGGCACTGCCACACTTACCCTGGCTTCCACTGTGCTTATACCTAATGAACCAGACAGCCAAGGTTTGGGGAGACTTTATCTAGCCTTTCTGTAGCTGTTTTCCCCAGATAACTATAGTAAATTGGTTCACTGCTAACACCAAGCTATCCACAGCCTTCGTCTAACAAAGCTGCAAGTTTCCCATGTCTTTTCCTACCACATTTACCATTTTTATCTGACAAAGCCATGTGTTTTGCCCACCCTTGCCCTCAACATAAAATATCATGTTCATGCTTTCTGGCAGCAAAGCTGCTGGTTTTCATAGCCAGCCTCACCTATTCAAATTGTGGTTTTCAGCATAGTTTGGGTGGGGGTTGGGTGTTGGGGAGCGCACATTCTGCAAGACACCTGTCCTGAGTTCACAAGAAGTCAATGTCATGAAATTAAAAAGTTGGAGCAACTTTGGCTTTAATGACATTCACAATATTACACAATCGCCACCACTATCTATTTCCAAAATTTTCATCAGCCTAACTGTACACTCATTAAGCAGTAATTTCTGATTCTCCTCTTTCTCTAGTCCCTGGTAACCTGCAGTCTACTTTCTGTCTTTATAACCTTATCTATTCTGGGAACACATAACATAATAGTCTTTTATATTCAACTACATGTTTGTCAGTTTTGGTGCTCTTTATTTCTTCATGTGAATTTGAATTTGTATTTGTTGTTTCCTTTAAGCCTGATGGTTCCCTTCCTTACCTTTGGTTAGATAAGTGTCCTAGACATGTATTTCTCAATTTTTCTTTAACTGGGAATGTTTGAACTTTGTCTTGATTCTTCAATGATAAATTTTCTAGATATAATATTCTTGGTTGAAAGTTTTTTTTTTTTCTTTGAGTACATCAATTATTCTATGTCATGGACTTCTGGACTTCCTTGCTAATAAAGAGAAGTTAGCCATTAATTACATTTATGGTTCTTCCCTGTGATGAAATATTACTTTCTTAATGCTTTCAAGATTTTTTTTTCTTTTTTACATTAATTTCATCATGAGTTTGGTATAGCTATCTGTGGATCTCTCTATTTTTATTCTAGTTAGTATGTTTCTCATTAAACTGGGCAAGTTTTCTGCTATTATTTCTTTTTTTAAAAAAATTATTGATGTATGATTAACATACAAAAAGTTTTATATATTTAGTGTATACAACATGATGAGTTTGGAGATAAGTATACACCCATGAAACCATCACCACAATCTATTTTATAAACATTTGCATTGTCTCAAAATATTTCCACCTGTCCTCCTTTATTATTATTATTTTTTGCAATAAGAACACATAATATAAAATTGACCCTCTTAGCAAATTTCTAAGTATACAATATATTATAGTATTGTTAAATATAGGCACTATGTTGTACAGTAGATCTCTAGAACTTATTCATCCCCTACATCACTGAAACTTTTCACCCTTTCAATAATACCTACCATTACCGCTTCCCACAGACCCTGGAAACCACTATTGGACAAATAGTTGACTATTTTAGATTCCTATATAAGTGTTATCATGTACTATTTGTCTTTCTATGTCTGGCTTATTTCCCTTAGCGTAGTAATATTTTCAAAGTCCATGTTATCAAAACAGCAGTATTTTCTTCTCGTTAAGTCTAAATAACATTCCATTATGTTTATCTATCTATGTATTTATTTATCTATCTATCTACTTACCTACCTATCGAAGTACTTACCAATCTACCGTATTTTCTTTATACATTCATTCATTGATGTACATTTAGGTTTCTTCCCTTCTTGGTTATTGTGAATACTATTGTAATGAACATGGAGGTGCAGATATCTCTTCAAGACCTTGATTTCAG
>NW_012143745.1:1368912-1393240 GCF_000956105.1 Propithecus coquereli | reverse complement strand
TTTTGCTGAATATGAGACATGCTTTCCAGCATGGACTTATTAGATAATATGTTATACTAACTCTGGATTCATATTACTTATTTTTGACCCCTTTGGTAACTTGTCTGAACCTGAACTGAGGAATGTTTCCCATGGACTATTTAATATGATGCTGATGTCTCTGCTTTTTTTATTTTTTTCCATATTTAATTTTTTTTGCCTGCCTTTCAATAGATTGCACCTGTGTCTATATAGTGTTGTTTTCAGCCAATGATTTCAACATAGTTTCTGTTGAAAGAGCTCAAACCCCTAAGGCTTCCACCCTCTAAGAACTTATCTTTGTGGGTGTTTGAAAGCACATTCTAAATTAAGTTCGTTCTCATTGCTCTCTTGGGTTTAGGCACTGCCACACTTACCCTGGCTTCCACTGTGCTTATACCTAATGAACCAGACAGCCAAGGTTTGGGGAGACTTTATCTAGCCTTTCTGTAGCTGTTTTCCCCAGATAACTATAGTAAATTGGTTCACTGCTAACACCAAGCTATCCACAGCCTTCGTCTAACAAAGCTGCAAGTTTCCCATGTCTTTTCCTACCACATTTACCATTTTTATCTGACAAAGCCATGTGTTTTGCCCACCCTTGCCCTCAACATAAAATATCATGTTCATGCTTTCTGGCAGCAAAGCTGCTGGTTTTCATAGCCAGCCTCACCTATTCAAATTGTGGTTTTCAGCATAGTTTGGGTGGGGGTTGGGTGTTGGGGAGCGCACATTCTGCAAGACACCTGTCCTGAGTTCACAAGAAGTCAATGTCATGAAATTAAAAAGTTGGAGCAACTTTGGCTTTAATGACATTCACAATATTACACAATCGCCACCACTATCTATTTCCAAAATTTTCATCAGCCTAACTGTACACTCATTAAGCAGTAATTTCTGATTCTCCTCTTTCTCTAGTCCCTGGTAACCTGCAGTCTACTTTCTGTCTTTATAACCTTATCTATTCTAAATAACTCATATAAATGAAATCATACAATATTTTTACTGGCTTATTTTACTTAGCATAATGTTTTCAAGTCATTATTGTTGTAGCATATATCAGAACTTCATTCCTTTTTATGGTTAAGTAGTATTTCATTATTATTATACCACATTTTGTTTATCCAGTCATCTGTCGGTGGACCCTCAGATTGTTTCCGCCTTTTAGTTATTGTAAATAATGCTGCAACAAACACTAGCATACAATTATCTCTTTGAGTCTCCATTTTCAATTCATTTGGATACATATCTAAAAGTGGATTTGCTGTTATATAGAGATACACAGAGAGAGGGAGAGAGAGAGAGTTTTTGTCTCCCAGAAATCTGTCACTGTTTTTTTTAAATCCCTCTGTTGAGGATTTATAAATTTCAAAATAACTTGTTTAAATCACACTTGTTGCTTTCTATTCATTTTTTACAATCTTTTATTACTACCTTTTATTTCACAGGTGTTCATTACTAGTTTTGATCATGCCATAAGTTGTAATTATCATGCAAATGAAAAACATATTTTACTTCAAATGACATGGCATGAAAATATCATGCTATATTGAAGCTTATTATTTTTTTGGCCTTGAGAAATTTTTGAATTTAAGAGATCTTCATGTACCCTAACATGTATTTTGCATTTATTTTTACAAATAGAAACAATATGATAAGTAACAACAATATAGGACAGTCTCAAAATAATTACATCTGACCCTAGCTAACTCTATTTATATAGTAGCCATAAAATTTAAATTATTATTAAATGAGAAATCAAGATTCTATGCTGTCATAGAAAGGTATTTATTGGCATTTGTGAAAAGTCATTCCATACTTACTTAGATAATATTTGAATTATTTAATAAATATAAAACTCAAAATGGTCCCTGATATGTGTGCACCAGAAAATAAGAACATTAAAACAACTGTCTGTTTATCTAGGCACATAAATTTTATTTGTGGTATCTATAGTATATTTAAGCCTGAAAAAAATAACTATTTAAAATTTACTTATTCAATTTTTAACAAAATTTTTATGGTTAATAAATTAACATTTCTATAAAGTTTATAGAATATTTACTAAATATATTGTTCTTTTGTAATGTGTTTTCATTAAACTAGTTTATATTAAATATCTACCATGTAAAATGGAGAGGGCCAGGTAAGTGGCAGAGGAGGCATACAGAGTGGGGAGTGGGGGCTAAAGAGGGGGGGGGAGAGAGACTTGAAAGAGGAAGATGTGAAAGAAAACATTAAACAAAATACTGAAAGTGCAATTGAAATGCTCATAAAAGCCTCAAAAATATATAGACTCATAGACAAGAGAATAATTAATGCTAACTTTTCCCCGAAGTATTAATACTTATATTTAGCAATAAACAATTTTGATGCTGAAGTATACATTTAAATAAATGCTGATTAAATAATCAACATATTATTCAATAAAATATTGCAACTATTTTTCTTAATTTTTTTAAATAAATGTCTGGTAGAAGACACACAAGTCATTTTAATTAAATAAAAGTTTCTGTGAGAAATATTTAAAATAACTAACCTCAAACATATTTTTGAAAATGAGTAGTTTAGGTGTATTTTTGTTAAAATAGGCTAATTTACAGACACTGAATCATTTCTTATTTTTGGTTTATCAACTTTCATGGAAAGTCTACAAAAAAATCAAATTACTCAACATAGATGAACTATGTGTAGATAAACTTCAAAACAATGCATCATTTGGGAACTTTACAATATGGAGATGAGCTTATTTTAATATTTGTAAAAAATAGTTCATACAGATTGTAATTGTCATAGTGTATCTGATTTGTAACTAATGAAAGTTCATGAATGAAGAAAAAAATGTTTCGAGTAACTTTGAACTGACTGTAAAATAATTAAGATTTGGAAGCAGCGATAGTTAGAACTGTCTTCAGTAAATAATGATAAACTTCTAAGATGTTCATCGTTTTTATGTTTACTGCTAATTGCAGCCAAAAATTATACAGAAATATGATGACCTTCTAAGATAGCATTCAGAAGTATAAAAAAATAACCAGAAATAAATTTGTAAAATAATGTGCCATCTTGAATGTTAATTCTATTAATGTTATATGGAAATAGAAATCTGATTTATAGTTAGTTATATTTGTACTACATATGATTTGCATTTTTTGCTGTTGTCACACTATGATTGATTAACTCTTCTGGAAGATATTAACCGCTCAGCCTGTTGATTTTTCACTTTTCAGCTTTACTGCACTTCACACTTCTAAGCTTGTTATGATATTGCTTTAAAATCTATTTGCCTTTGAAGTCTGAAATATCCAACTGTCAGAAAGAAAAGGCATTTGGTAATTAATTTAATACCAAATCCGACATCTGCCATGAGAATGAAAAGGGATAATTGGATATGCATTTTCTAATAGTCATTGTATTTCAAGTACAGGCTGATAAAATATTTTGAAACATAAATAATTGATAATTTTAAAGACATATTCAATATATCATGTATCAATAGTAGAAGAGTTTTTAAACTAATTTTGATTGAAAATGTCAATACAACTGGCATTTCAAAATTAATTCATGTATTCATATACCTGTAGCAGACCAACATACTAAAATTTACCCCAAGCTCATTTTCAAGAAAAAATTGCTAAGCCTATAGGTAAATAAACCTATAGTGTTGTGATTCATTTTCTGGCTTAATTGTGACCCTAGATATTCAGAAAAGAGAAGGAAAATTATAGTGGGAGGCATATGGTTGTGCTTATATATTAATCACATCATAAATCATAGTGTCTCTGGAAAAGGTCAAATAATTCGAAATAAAAAATAATTTCATGTCTTGCAGAATTATGTTTATTTATTATGATGAATAAAACTCTACTTATGGTAAATAGCATTTGTTAACAAAGATGTTATTATTTAAATGTGAAGACCTTTCTAATTTCCAGTAGACACACTTAAAACCACGTACACACAAACACAGTTCTTGAAGAAGAAAGTTATAAAATTTCACATAAGTAACTTGCTTAATGTTGAATATAGCTGATTAAAATGTTCATAATAATTTTTGTAGATAGTTTGAAATTAAAACTGTATTGAGAATACCATGTATCTTTTTTAATTATTACTAATTTTAAATTGACATATAACATTATATGTTTTTACCATCTACAACATGATGCTTTGAAGTACATATATACTCTGGAATGGTTGTATCAAGCTCATTGTACTCAGCAGGTGGGGAATAAGACAATGCTGAAGCATTAGGAATTTCTTAATTTTCAATATCCTTTATTTATTATAATCTAGAAATAAGATTTAAAGAATTAATTATATTTATATTAAACATTTTTGGGGAATACACTTCATAGTTGTCATATCATAAACTATAATTTGTTCCTTTTTTATTTTGTTTCAACATCTTAAGTATGTGACAAGAAAGCCTAAAAATCACTTGTCACCAAGTGGTTTGTCTTTGGCTGAAGAAAAAATAATGAAAATGGCCCTGTCTTTCTTACTCAGTATTTCTGTGACATTTGGCTATGTTATAATAAAAATAGACAGTTAATGAAATATTAAATTCTTATGATTCATAGTGGACTTTGTCATATGTGTTTCATGATCATCACTTTGTATGACTCAAATATTTTACCAATATCGAAAGTACATATGTAGGTACTACCAACAATTTGTTGAACTGGCCAGGCATGGTGGCTCACGCCTATAATCCTAGCACTTTGGGAGTCCAAGGTGGGAGGATTGTTTCAGGCTGAGAGTTTGAGACCAGCCTCAGCAAGAGCAAGACCCTGTCTCTACGAAAACTAGAAAAATTAGCCAGGCATGGTGGTGTGTGCCTGTAGTCCCAGCTACTCAGGAGGCTAAGGCAGGAAGGGCAGGAAGATTGCTTGAGCCCAGGAGTTTGAGGTTGTAGTGAGCTATGATCCAGCCACTGTACTTTAGCCAGGGCAACAGGTCAAGACTTTGCCTCAAAATAAGTATTTTTGAATAAGTTTTGTTCATAGTATTGATGTTTTTATTCTAATTAGAAATAGTTAACCAGTGAGATTTCATGATCATTAATAATTAATCAATAATATGCAAGTTCAGAATACCAAACATGATGTTGGAGTCACCACTTCATTTTGTGAAGTGAACTGCACAAAAAAATTTCCAAACTGTGCAAGCCCATTTTAAGCCTTCATTTTCATAAACTCTTCAACCATTCATTAGACCAAGGAAACCACATGGCCTAGCGCTAGCCCAAACACAAACTGCAGGGTTACATTGCAAAGGGCCTGAAAACAGAAAAGGGTGAAGAGTTAGGCCTCATACCAAATTACCTACACCTCCTATGTATCTGCTACTGGACTCACCAAGTCTAATAATTATTTCCAGAACCTTTTAATAACTTTCATGCTTTGGACATTTAATTTCATTTTGCTCATGTCTTTTCTTCAGTTTGATCTCTCTCTCCCTCTCTCTCCCTCTTCTCACCTTAGGCTATAAAAACTCACCATAAAGTATATATTCCAAGTGAATTATATTTCAAACTATCCCACCAGTACCCCATATCAGGTGTATTATTCTTCCCTCTCACATATAAGCAAAATTCATCATGATTCAGCTTTATCCCATTTCATTCTTTTGTTAATAGGTAGGGTCCTGCTACCCCTCATTTCATTCTTCTTACTGCCACTCTTGCACATGAAAGGTAATTAATAATTTTATTAAATAAATAAGGAATAAGCAACACAAAGAAAATCAAAACCCTTATTCTCACATAAAAAAATCAGTGTCTTAAAAAAGCCTGAATGAGTATTTACAAGCAATTTGCAAGAGGAGTTCTTTAAATTTAAAATACTAATATATGCATATAATCATGGTAATACACACTTTAGAAATATATCTATTACAAAAACATAATATGTACATAAGTGTATTTAATAAAGACCCTGGCTAAAGCTATTTGAAATATCCTAATATTATGCAAGAAAGAAAGAACTCCAGATTTTTCTCAATAAAATGTTGTTCTGAAAATCATTAGCATTGAATTTTTGCAGAATTTTAAAGGGTTCAAATGTCTGCCACTGGGTATTTAGGTTGATAGGGCAAATTCTTAACCTACTCCATCCAGTGACTTTTTTATTAGCCTAATACACTTATAGCTCTTGAGATTAGCACCATTAATAAAACTAATTGTTCAGTGTTAAGTAATTTTGAAAGTTTTGACTCCTCTACTTGACCGTTAACTTCTCAATTCTAACTTCTCAATTCCATCTTCTCCCTTTCTCCATTTCCCGGTGCCATTCAGAAAATGGAAAATAGAATACATAGTAAGTTAATACTAGTTGAGCAATTAAAAACAACCAAAAATAACCAAAGTCTTTTTCTTAGTGTTACATATTTTAAGACTAAACTTCTTAATGGCAGATTCAACTCTTGTTAAGAATATGAGAATCAATTTGCAGCCCTTAAAAAAACCTTTATATAAAGATTACTTTTAATAAAATGATCATTATTCTCTGATTACTGTTATAAAATGTGTAAACTTTGTTTTACACTTCTAAACTTGAATGATTTCTGTGATAACACTTTCAGGTATGGATCTTTAATCTAGAAAGTTAAGAGACCATATGTAATAGAATGCCCTCAAATTATGCTTATTTTATATGTCAATATATTATAAATATATAATTCTAACAGAAATATTCTAGTAAGAATTCTAACATATATTGAATATATTATATAATTCTAATATATATTAGATATAAAGTTCTAATGTATATTAGATATAAAATTCTAATATATCTTCTAAATATAAAATATATAATTCTAATTCATAATGAAAGCATTAAAGACCCTAACCACCCCATTCCACTTCCATTTATGCTCTTCCCCCACCATATTTATTCTCTCTCTGCCCACACAAACCTGTACAGTTTCCAATTCCAAGGAATAAAACAGCAGTTCCAAATTTGTGAGGTGGAGAATTCACCCTCTGAGAATTGGGTGACCAGAGCAAAATGCAACTATGCAGTGAAAGCCATAACGTTAAGAGCAGTGTATGGGTTTCCTTTGGAAAGTCGTAGCTTTCAATGAATAAACTCATTCTCCCTTGGCGTGTCATGGCAGCCAGTGCAAGCAGCTACAGAGTAGATTCCGTTACTGTCACAGATCAGCTGTAGACATGAGAATGGTTAAGTTCAGCACCAATATTGTTTGTATTGAGCAGCCAGGCAGGAGTGAAATTGTCAATTCCATGTTCTTCATGTCTAGGTGTGGAAGAGAGCTTGATACATTTTGAGACAAAATGAGGGCTTTGCTTCCTGGACATACAAATTTTCATGCAAATTTCAAGAGAAAGTTACTAAAATTCTCATTAATAGTGCACTTACGAACTTTTTTTGCTTTCCTAGAACAAGATATAGTGTACAATACTTACAAACTGAATTTGTGATAAAGTTCTTAACCATTTAATTTGTTTCAATTCTTAAAAGTTGAGTTTTAGCAAAGAGACAGATCCAGAATCGGCTCTTCTTATTGCCTTCTCTGGGTTTTCTTACAAAAATATTTTAATGCCTATGATCTTCCCAAGCTCCATAATCATATGTCTTGCACTAGACTGCATTAAAAGGCCAGGTTTAGAAAAACAAATGGACAATTGTGAATGGATTATGTTGCAGTATGTTCATAAAGTGAAAAAGACAAACCTTAATTTTACTGATACACTAAATGACTGTAACTGTGAACTACAACATTCATCTTTCCCTTCTATAATTGTTTTAGTTAGGAAAAGTCAGACTACCACTGAGAATTTTTTTTTAATTGATAGATCATTTCCTTACATTTTCAGTCAAGATATTGATAAATGTGTTAAGAGGTCTAGCATGCTTTTTCCTTCAGTAAAATGATTTATTGTTGTAGCAATTCCTTCCTGGTTGCAAATTCATTATACACTAAATTTCTGCTTCTGGAAACATGAAATTGTACAGCCACCTTGGGAAATCATTTCACAGTTAAACACACACCTGTTATATGATCCAGAGATTTTACTCCTAGGCATTTACCCAAGAGAAATGAATACATATGTTCACATAGAACTTGTACATAAATATTCATAGGAGCATTATTTATAAGCCAAGAACTGGAAACAATGCCAAAGTCCCTCGACAAGTAAATGGATTAACCAACTCTGGTATATCTATACAATGGAACATCATTCACCAATTAAAATATCAATTAGCATAATAATATGGATGAATACCAAAATAACTTTGCTAGTGAATGAAGGCAGATAAGAAAACAGGAATACATATTGTATTCTGTATATTATGATTCAATTTATATATGACTCCAGAAAATACAACTAATACAAACAATATAGCAATAGAACACATTACTGTTGTGTGGGAAGACTATGAGGAAGAGTTTACACAAGGATGTGAGGAAAGTTTTTGAGTGATGAATACATTCACTCTCTTGACTGGAATGGTTTCATAGGTTAAATGTATACAGTATTAAATGCATAATGATGTTAATTATATTTCAAAAAGTTGTTTAAAAATAAATGAAAACAAACTGTCTATAAGTCACAGAATCATATTGTTTTCCCCAGGACCTATATGTAATATAAAGAAGCAAAAAATAAAGCATACTTTGTTGTTCTCATTGTCTTTATTGTTGTTGTTAAAGTATATATATTTTCACACACATTGGACACATTCTGGCTATATGGAAAGAAAAATAATTCCATCCTATTTTCAGATATTTTGTTATAATGCTCTCTCAGAGAGCAAAGAGAACAAAAAAAAAATGTGAAAGTGGTTAAGACGACTCAAGAGGAAAACCAAACTTTCAAAAAAAAAAGAGTAAATGAAACTTAATCTTGATTGCCATGCTCACCTTAGAAACCAACTTAATATGTGTAACCCTGGGTACAAGGTTTCCTGTTGGCTGGACACCAGCTTCCTTTGCACATGTAAACTCTGTATAGATTATCTACGCTAATACTTTCCATCAGTGCTGTTGATACGAAGTACCTTGTAATTATAATACAATATCTTTCACTAAGAGCTGTGGAAAAGCTAATTAAGTAATTTTTGCAAATTACTTTTAGGCATTTCAGGGAAAGGTGTTTATGAATGTCAGTGATTCTTTTGAGGCATTTGCTTCTAATTATTGTCTTTGAAGAAATGACTACTCCCATCCCGTATAATGTGTTAACTATTTTCCTGGTTCTGTAATGTGTTGACAATTCGCCAACTCTTTACCAATCACACATGATTTTATATGCTCAGAATAATTACACAATATCAATATATTTTATGAAAAATTAGGGAAAATCTGTACAGAATTTTGTATGCCATTAAAAGATGTTCTTCAAAGAGCAAATTAAATTTAGTTATAGCCTCATCTGAGGTTTTTTTTTGTAAAACATATCACTGATACAATAAATTGACAAGGAATAAATGTATAGATGCAGATATGAATAGCTACACATATAGATGATACAAGCTTTCATGGATGTAGGACTCATACAAATCAGTCATTCAGTATAATAGGGTGAGAATTTTAAGAAATCTGTTACAAAACAAAGATGCTTTTATGCACCCTATAAAGGGGCTAGATATCTGTCTTTTTTATTATAGTGAAAAGCTTTATCAAAATTTCATCATACATTAATGACATGTAAAAATGAAAATGACTATGATAATTAAGGTAGGCAATTTATCATGAAAAAGTCATGCAAAAAACAATTTTTGCTTTTTATTTAAAAATATTGCGGGATGTATTCATTAAAACAATCAGTAACTTCAGATTCAGTCACTTTTACAAAAAGTTCTAAGACCTGAATGTTGAGAAATGTAATTCATGCAGAATATTCATGTGTGATTTATAGAAAAAAATGAAAAAAATATAAGATGCATATTTCTCCTTAGAATGATAGGTTCTTACATAATTACATCTCTATTATATTTTTCTACTTATATTTTTCCTAGACATATATACACTTATTTTTAACAGTGTCAAGCTGAATATACTTACACACCTAAGAGTAAAAATAAATAGAATGGTATACATTTCCTATACAGTTTAATACTGAAAAATTTAATCAATTATATTAATCATATTTCACATTATATCTTAAATATATAAGCACATAAAAATCAAAAGAAACATATATGTTTATGTCATATTTTGTATTGAATGATACATATCTTAAACTGTTTTTCCTACCATGGAACAATATGAATAAATACCAATTGAAATATCTATTTTGTGTTTCTAAAACAGCTAATTATCATTCTCATAAAATAATCTTTTTTTTTTTTTTAGGATTATAAAATCTGTGAGTGGAAACAAACCAAAATGTACATACACACACATACACACACACGCACATGCACACACATATACACACACATATATATATTCCTGACACAGTTCATAAAATAAACATTCCATAATTATCAATAAATAAATAAGCAAAAAATTAATAGATTAAAAAATCTTAGCATTCTCTAATTAGAGCCACATAAATTAGCATAGCTATAGATTTACTTGAGAAAATTAACTGTAACATTTTTATAAAAATATAAATTTAATTAGCACAACTTTCTCATTAAAAATATTATCCACCAGGAACAGAGTTGGATCTTCCTAAATCACTATTGGTATAGGCAAATGAAACAATGAAATTAATAAAATGATATTGGGCAAATAACAAATCTAGATTTTGATCCTCTGAGTTTAATATCAACTGGAGATTGACCTTGGAAAATCACTTAACCTCTCCGAACCTCAGTTCTGTCAACTGTAAAATGAATGGCCGTACTAAATGAACTTTATACTCACTTCCATCTCTGAGATTTTCCACATCTCTGAAAAATACTTCTGAATACTAGGATGTAGAAACTGTGATTTGCTGCTAAATCTTACATTTCTATTTAATTTGTAATATACTTATTTCCCAGAAATTTGAGACTTGATTTGTACATTTCTCTTATGCTTAAATGGATTTTCAAGATTAAAATATTGTAAGTATCCTGAAAGTGCACTTTTAGCATATATATCTTTCTAGAGCTTGAAAAGTTTCTCTCAACTTCACCTTCATCTGACTCACTGTTGCAAATAATTAAATGTCTCAAGGTGTCAAAACTAATTTGTTCACAGTAAATGTGGTTTGGTTGTTCAAGGTCCTGAAAAGGGAAAGGCTAAAAGGGCTAGCAAATGGATTGCACCGTGAAAAATGAAGAAACTATGGTCTTAAATTGCATATATTTAAAACTTTCTTGAAAAAAATAAATCACTTCATGTGTGTGCTTTACTTGATGTGTTATAGCTATGAGGATACACAAGTTATAATACTGATATCTTAGAAAAATAATATGTACTAATTTTACATTTTCTGTTGCAATATTGATCCTTCTGCTTATGTTGATTAAAAACAAAGCAACAGAGAATGTTTTAATTAAGAGCTCAACCAATTCAATTTCTTAGGATTGAAATTACACAATTGGCATTATATTAAATGCTGAGAGGCAAACAAAATATAGTTATGTGTCTCTGTCTGTTTGGGCAGCTATAACAGAATACTGAATGCTTTAAACAACAAACATTATTTTTCACAGTGTTGGAGGCTGGACATCTGAGATCAGGGTGCCAGCAGGGTAGGGTTTTGGGGGAGGGCCATCTTCCTGGTTATGTCCTCTCATGGCCTTCCTTGGTGGGAGCACCCAGACAGAGAGTGACAGAGAGGGAGAGATCCTGTATCTTCCTCTTTTTATAAGGAAATTAATTTCATCATGAGGGCCCCAAGCTCATGACCTAATCTAACTGCAATTCCCTTCCAAAGACCGTAGGGTTTTCATCAGTTTAAGATTTCAGCATATGATTTTTTTTTTCTTTTGGCAGGAGAGGGTACAAACATTCACTCTATAGCAACATGGAAAAAAAATCACTTCAATATAAACATGCCCAAATGTGAATATAGGTTCATAACAAATTAAGAAAAAAAATAATCAGGCCAGGTGCAGTGGCTCACACCTGTAATCCCAGTGCCTTTGGGAGGCTGAGGCAGAAGGATTGCTTTAGGGCAGGAGTTTGAGACCAATCTGGGCAATATAGTGAGACAAAAAATAATAATAAAAAGAAATTAGCCAGGCATAGTGGGGTGTGTCTGTAGTCTTAACTAATTGGAATGCTGAGGCAAGAGGATCCCATGAGCTCCGGAGTTCAAGGATACACTGAGATATGATCACACCACTGCACTCTAGTCTGAGTGACAGAGCAAGACCCCATCTCACAAGAAAAAAAGGAAAAAAAACACACATATCAACAATAGTTTTGGCCTATATTAGGTCAAAGAAGTAAATCACTGAAAGTTGGAAACAAATTATACTTTACTTTTCTACAATTTTTAAACCTTATGTTCATATTTCCAAATCTTGATGTCAATATTAATTGATGGTTACTGTGTTTCTTAACTAGAATTAAATAAAAAAACTTTATTATTTTATTTACACAATAAAATGTTTATTACTTTAGTGAATAAATTAGACTTTACTAAAAAGTTTAAAACAATATTTTCTTTTATTAATGTTAACATTCTGTTGCATTTCACTAGTAAAACTAGAATAGCATTACTTTTGTCCCTAAAATCAGTATACCTGTACATAATCTTGTGAAGACAGAATTCTTAAAGGACGTGATTTGCTTTTGACCAATCCGAGCATAAGAGTTTGGTATGTTAGAGTCAGAGTTTCTGCCTCTTTCAGCTTTCAAGAGATGGAGTTCCAATCACTCACAACTTCATAAATATTACAAATAGATTGATGATATGAAATTAAGCTACGCAATGTGAACTATGATTGTAAATATATTCACTTATAGAGAATGTTCAACATGCCAAGTACTGTGTTAATTATGCTACTGATATAATCTGTAGTTCTTACAACGCTGAAATTTAGCCATTTTTCTACTTATCATTTTTTAGTTCAAAGTGGTCAAGTAACTTAACTAAAATCACATAACCAGTGGTTGAACTATTATTAGAACTCATGATCTCTTCAACTCCAGGGCCTCTTTCTGCTTCTTGATTATTTGTACTGATTATTGTATTTTTCTCTAATTTGGTTTAGAGGCCTCTCTGGAGAGTAGCTATAAACTCTAGCCTTGTCTTGGTGGGGCTCCAGAAGAAGTGGTTGCAGATGTTTAAAATGGGTCTTTCGAAGGATACTTGTTTATCCTGGTGGATGGCCTAATGCCTAAGTGTCCAACTCATGACCACATATCCATCTCCCAGGAAACTTGTTTATATTGGCAGACGCCCTTGTGGCTCTTGTCTGACACATATCCAGTTTATTCCTGACAAGATAGCCACCCTCTAGGAGAACTTTGACAGGGAGGAAAGTCAGGTCCTGTTGTGTTCGTTAAGTAATACCACTGGAGGCAATACAACAAAAACATATGAAATAACAGAAGCAGTTTATTATTTACAGATCTATGAGAGAAGAGGAGTACTGATGAGGGTCAATGGGAAGACAGCAGGATCAATGTGCTCAGCCAGCAGATAGGGACAGAGAAAGAGAGAGGTCCCATGGGTTAAGGCCTTTATTGGGGTTCAGGGCATTACCCAAGCAGACTTCAAGGGGAGTTGTAATTGGTGGGTTTTGAGCAAGCAGGTGCGAATTCAGAGGGGTTCTCTGTAACTGAAAGTGGTCACTGCAGCTGCTCCTTACAGTTCATGCAGCGTGTAGGATCACTGGGGTGAGTTAAGCAGGTTGTATTTACATGTCCCACAGTGAGGTGGTCACCAAATTGTTCGGATAAGGTGGATATCTGGATCGGCCACATTGAGGAACTAGCAGGAAGTGTAGAACTAAAAAGTGTGTCAAGGGTGGAAAAAGTGAAGCCTATATTCAAAATGAATGCTGGAGCAACATAAAATTATAGGAATTCACTATACTGAAATATAAAAACTATTAATAAAATGACTATACATTCTACCATGCCCAGGAGAGTTTTGCTTTCCATTTCTTGTCTTAGAGGCATATGAATAGAGCCTTTTTTAATTATCAAAAATACCCTGGTTTAATTGATAAATTATGCGGTCTCTCTAAATATGGAGAACATGCAAAAGACTTGTACTTTAATGTCTACTTAATAAGGAATTTTTGAAAATCATTAATTAATTTATTATAGTCTGTATTCTGGTAAAGTCTAATTCCTTTTCAGTGGTTCTTTTGCTGTCATTTTCTCATTACATCTGTACAAGAATGCTAGTCGGTTGTATCAGGAAACTTATTACTGAAAGCATGATTGTTTATTATCTTGTTCAATGCATAGCTCTTTAGGTACCAAATTGTCCATTGATTTCTAAGGAAGGCTTTCCAAATTGCAGGCTGCCTGCTCTTATAATTACATGGCAGTAGGAAAAATTCAGCTCTCTGACTGTTTAACCAAGCAATCCATGTTATAGTTGTTGTTGTTGATTTGTTTGTTTGTTTGGCTCTCTGTGTATATTGGTTGGGTCAAAGTTCAGCATACTGGCAGGACGGGAGGTATGTTTTAAATTTTGTTTTGCAATATCAGCTGAAAAATGGATCCCTCATTGAATAGTGTCATAATTTTCTGAAAAACATCATTAACCATTGCCCACCCACAGGAGCTAAGGAGTTGTACAGATCAATGGCTCCGTGACCTGCTTGGTGCAGATTATTACAGGTACACATCCATTTCTTGGAAGAAGCACTTTGAAGGTCAGTGTTCTAGGCCTCTGGCCTTGGACAAAAGTTATATCTCCACATTTCTTCTTAAAATATTTAAGACCCATATTTATTTAACTAAAGGATAAAGCTGAACGTAGAGTTTGAAGACTACATTGTGAGTCAAATATGTATAGATGTTAATCCATGTTCTGCCACTTATTAGGAATGTGACCTCGGATCAAGTAGTTAAACCCCCCTTAAGCCCTTGAGTCCTCACCCCTATGTAAAGATGTTAATGCATAATACACAAAGTAGTGTAAGGAAGATTCGAGATAATTATTAATAATATAAACATTTATGTCAGTACTTGGAGCATAATACTCAATAAAATATAGCCGCTATGGTATGATTATCTTACATGCTCAGTTTTAAATTTTAAGTTTGTAAATATTTAGGGATATAAATTTGTGAAAATCACAATGTAACTTGTACAACATAAGACAGATGAACTTTAAAACAAAGTAAACATAAAAGCTTAACTCATTTTATTAGTAGATGTGAAAATATTTTATATTAACAGCATTCAGTGTTGTTATCAGTATTACTCTGAGAGGTTTCCATATGAAAATATTTTCCTCATTTCCTTAAAAATGGATTATCAAGTAAATTTCAGAAAAAGTAATGGCTTACAAAAAAACCCAGGGGTATATATCTTCTATTTCCAGGACTGACAGAATGTTTCCTATGGGAAAGAATATTCATATCAATTTTTATTCATAAGGAACAAACATACAAAATAGTTTGTCCATGATGGTAAAGATAAAATTTCTCTTAACTCTTGTGATAAAAGGGTCTGTAGTTTTTAAATTCAATACCTTAGGGAAAAATCTGTTAATCTTTAGTAACTCTTACAAATAAGAGTCACATTTTCCCCAAAATGAAATAAATATGAAGGAATATTTAGAACAATAAGCATTTCACCCACGTTATATTAGAACTAATATGTTATTGTGGAAGATCTTTTCATTCATCATTTTTTATGTTCTAAAATTATTTAGAGTCTCCTTAACTTGCAATAAGATGACTATAAATATTTTTTCTCAATGATATGTTGTTTACAGTAAATGTCATTCTAATAATAGTAGTTAAAATTTATGATCCCCATATCAATATCACCATTATGTTCTAAATACACATGATTACTTAAATATTTTAAAAATTTTAATATGTTTAATATTTTGGCCTGAGGCAATAGTTTTGAAACAATATTCATTGTGTAATCATCGCACTCCCTGATAACATTACAAAAATGTCCATGTCTGTTTTATAAATACAATTATTAAGCTTGTATCCTTTTTAACAGATCAAGTACAAATGCCTCCATTCTGTTCTCTTTTCCTTTAAGTCATTCCTTTTTTAACTCAAACTTTAAATTCGTCTTTTTTTCTAATTTTTTCCAGATAGAAGTACTTCTCTATATCTAACGGAATAAATGTTTATCTCGTATCTGTGTAAAAGGTGAAATTCCTTTAAACAGTCTCACAAATTGGTTTACTATAGTTTTCACCACTCCGCAATATATTCTAGCTTCTAATTGTTTGCTAACACTCAGTGACACTTAACACTGATGAGAAACTGTATCCCATAATTTGCCTGAAAGCTGGGATTCCCATAGAAAAAACAGAAACCTGGTCCATATTGCTATTTAGGCATGTTTGGAAATTATCCTTTGTGAGGTCATCTTTCAGAGTGAGGCATTATTAGCAGAGGAGCACTGGTATCACTGTTAGTCTTTGCTGGCCCAGCCTCAAACCTTGCACACTATTGTATTGTTTGTGTTCGTTGATGAAAAGAGGGATTCGGCTGAAATAAAAAGAAAACATTTTACTAAGAGGGAAACAGTGTCCTTTTAGGAGCCTATGACTTCCTGTGAAAGAAGGCTATAAGAAGAGGAAGGAGTCCAGATGGACAGAGAGAAGCAACAGAAAACACCAGTCCCTGTTTTCTAAGATTTACAGAAAAAAAGTACTATGATGGAAAATACTGGATTTACAAGGTAAGGAAACAAGAGCATTGATATTTGGAGAAGCTCTATGTGTATATCTACCCACCAGCAAGTGAAGCTTCAATGATACCAGTTATAAGTATTAGTAGTTTGTATTGGTAAATAAAAGGATCTTACATTTATTGAACTCTGAATATGTAACATGATTTCTTCGAGGAATTTATTACTAAATTTTTATTTTATTGTTATACCAACCTAAAGACATGTAAAATCACCATCACTTCTTCAGATCAGGAAGTAAGTTTTTTTCGTGTCACACAATTTATGATATACAGAGCAAAGAGTGATCGTGGATGGCATAACAGTACAAGATTCCCCAATCCTGATGAAGAAATATTCCCATTTCCATAACATACTTTATTGTTAAAAAGAAACTGTTACTGAAAGCTTGGCACTTGTCTCCCAGGCTGCATCAGAACGAGGACAAATGGTTGGAGGAGAAGAAAGGAGGTTTATTAATTTGCCAGCAAATGAGGAAAAGGCAAACTCCTGTATTAAAGTACCAATTTCCTATCTATATGCAGAAATACAGAGTTTTTAAAGGCAGAGTTTTCAGCTTCAGAGTACTGTTGTTTAACTATAGTTGATGGTTCTGGTCCATCCCATCTCCAGAGAAGACAATCTCGTGACTTCTGCTCAGACTGTTGAGGCATATCTTGTGGTACAAAGAACAAAGGACACTCCCCTGCCCCTCCTGCCCACTGGCCTGGGGCAGGGATACAGGTTTTAATTTCCAAAAAGGGTGGGGGAGGTTTTAAAGAGATAGCTTGTAATACATTTTACCCTTTTGCAGGCTGTTCCCTCTGTTACAAAACCTGTATCAAATGTAAAAACAAATAATTATACATAAATATCATATGAAAAATGTGAAATATTTCTTTATATGTGAAACATTTTTCTGAGAATTTTTGAACCAGAAGAAGAACATAGGAAAAAATAAAATTAAAGGCAGTGGAGAAAGATATTACCTCTTGGGATTTAATATTAATCTTTATTAATTTAATCCTGAATGTATACACAGGGCTTTATAAATAAGAGACATATTTATTATTAAATATCTCATAGTAAATAATAAGAGTGTTGGTGCCCATTGCCTGAGCCCTTATCCCTAGGGAAACCCAATGGGAACCAAGTTAGTTGTTCTATGTGAGTAGCTGGACACTTTATTGGCAAGAAATGAGGCAAAATGACCTATTTGTGCTTATAAAAGGGAAGGAGCAGCTGTTTCCCTTTCCTCCTGAAAGAATCTTCATAGCCAAATCCTAATTTAACACTTTCATATGTAAATACTGTCTCCAGGAGATAGTTAGTCTCACTGTTTTAGCTTTTACCACTCTTCTAGTTCTGGGGCCAGCATTCCATATTGCAATGTAAATCCCCAGGCAGATATCTCAAGAGCCTTTTTAATTAATTCAGGCATCTCTCTTGGGATGTAACTCTTTGGTTTTGGCAGATAAAAAAAATTTTAAACAAATGGATATAGATCTAATGTTTATAGCATGTGAAAATGTTTCTTAGAGAAGCAAGAACAAATATTCTCTAATTCTGTAATATATATGTCTCTTTGGCTCAGAAGTCTAGGTCTTTCATAGGAATATTGAGAAATCCAAGGGAGTTTTATTATCAGCAGCAACATAACTGGTTTTAGAAATGAGCGAGGTCCAAAATATTGGGAAGAAAAGCATCTTTTGGAAACCTATGGCAAAGCACTGTTGCCTATAAGATCTGGAGACACTTTAGCTGACATGACATTCTCCTCTGCTCTTAACAATTCTTAGAAAACAACTCTTGTCAGCTAAGCAAGATCGGGCCTGGATTAACATCCTAAGGTGAAAAAGGATACTTTATGTTACACTTACAATGTATACAAAAGCAGAGCATCCATCTCTTGTCTTTTTCCAGTTTTGTGGTACATTGAAAATGCTTCAGTGCATCCTCAGTTTACGTGTACTCAAGGTTACTAATTCACATTTTACTCAATATTCATTACATATATGAAATGTGTAAAGTGTGTGAAGTTCCAAATTCTTGAAAGGATCTGATTAATTAGGGTGTTTATTGTTTCAAGGATCATAAACTGAAATGTTTTGAGAGTGTATCAGATTACCTGAGTAATTCAGAGCAGGAATGAGGTGCCATAAGGATTGTCATATAAAATGTTCTCTTCTGCAAGTCACATCTACAGCCAGCTCTGTCCACAGACCTTCTGAATTGCTCCACCTGGATTGGTCCACGCACCTACCACATCATAGGTCCTGTTGGAGCTCAGAAATCGAAATCTCCAAATATGGCACTTTGATATGCTAGATTCAAGATACAGCCTCAAAAATCTCTGATTGTCCCCCTCTTTCCTGTCTCTCAATCCTCTGTCTCTCCCAAAGCACAGGAGAGTCCACCACCTAAAGTCCAATTCCACCAAATAAAAAATAATAATTGCCTCTGGTCCCTTCCCTGAGTTTTCATTAATTCATATCTCAGGAAGAAAAACTGAAGTCTATCAACACACCTGGAAAGACTTTTGTCACAAACCATTTTCTGCTGTGCGAGGCCAACAGACTTTGTGACAGGTCATTGCATATTTTCCAACTCCATTGAATTCCCCTAAAAATCATTTACTATCCCTCAATTTGCTACATTTCCCCGCCTCCCCTTCCCTTATGAAGAAGGGCACATAAACATCTATACCCCATTGGGTTATTTGCTGATCATTCTCCTGTGATTCCCCTATGCTACACACATTAAAATAAAATTTGTATGTCTTTTTTCCTATTAATTTGCCTTTTGTCAGTTGATTTTCAGCACACTTCAGAGGGCAAAGGGAAGTTATCCCTTAGTCCATACAGTCCAAAGTTCTAACCACTGATTCTTGGGTCTGACAGCTACATTGTATAGATTTTACTGTGATAAATGGGTATAGAAAAATCACAGTGCTTATTGTTTTGTTCAAATTAAATCTAGTTCAGTGCATACACATGGAGGTCTTAGGGTAATCCTATATTAGATATTTTGTGGGAAAATCATGACATACAGGATTTTGTAAAAACTTTATTTCTTTGTGCTTGTTATTTCCTTCCACTGGTCCTCCAAATTGTCAACTTTTAAAAATGAATCTAGAATCTGGAATAGGAGTATTTACTATCATTGTCCTAGAGCTTTCTTTTCTTAGCCTTATCTTGGAATTGGAGAAAAAACATGGACCTTATCAGCAACCTCTAATAAAGCTTTATTTGTTGTCCTTTTTTTTTTCTTTTGAGTCAAACACTGCCTGTACTTTATCTCCCCTGGCATTATAAAACTTTCTGCAGGATCATTTATAAATTTTAATAAATCAACAGCATGTCCCAAATCAACAGTGACTTTTAGGAGCTGCCCAGTCCAACTGAACCACACACCACTGCATATTTCCTAGCCTCAACTTGATCTCAGCTTCATGGTTTTTT
Organism: Propithecus coquereli; assembly: GCF_000956105.1. Classification (NCBI taxonomy): domain Eukaryota; kingdom Metazoa; phylum Chordata; class Mammalia; order Primates; family Indriidae; genus Propithecus; species Propithecus coquereli. Next base: position 1,373,021 of record NW_012143745.1, on the reverse strand, counting down.
AGATCACTCTTACTTGGAATACACACTTCCACAATTCCTTTACAATAACCCATGTTATATTCCAAGGTCCAGCTCAAGTGCCATTTTGTACTCTAAAAATTCAGTTTTCTTTGTCTAAAAACCAAGATCATTTTCTATTACTATGTCCTTCATCATATAAAATCTATATATAAGAATTCCCATAACAGTTTAACACCTAATAAAGTTTAAATTCTTTGAATGCAGGTGTACTTTTCTCCATGTACATATTAAGACTGTATTATAAATACATACATTTACAGATATATATTCATTTTAACACCTTGATTTGATTCAACTATAAATCATTGTCTTGACTATCACTTACACGTGTTTAAAAAGTCCCAAAACAATAAATGTTGGCATGGATACAGAGAGATAGGAACACTCATACACTGCTGGTGGGACTGCAAACTAGCGCAACCTCTGTGGAAAGCAATACGGAGATACCTTAAAGAGATGCAAGTAGAATTACCATTCGATCCAGCAATCCATTACCGGGCATCTACCCAAACGAACAAAAGTTGCTCTATGAAAAAGACACCTGCATGCATCCGAATGTTTATAGCAGCACAATTCACAATTGCAAAGATGTGGAAACAACCCAAGCGTCCGTCAATACGCGAGTGGATTAATGAAATGTGGTATATGTATACCAAGGAGTACTATTCAGCTTTAAGAAACAATGGTGATATAGCACCTCTTGTATACTCTTCGACAGAGCTGGAACGCATTCTACTAAGTGAAGTATCCCAAAAATGGAAAAACAAGCACCACATATACTCACCATTAAATTGGTATTAACTGATCAACACATAAGTGCACATATAAGAATAGCATCTATTGGATGTCGGGCAGGGGGGAGGGGGGAGGAGTGGACGGGTATATGCATACACAAAGAGTGCGATGCTCACTATCCGGGGAATGGACACGCTTGAAGCTTGGACTTGGGGCGGGGGGAGAGGGGGCAAGTGAGACACACATAACCTAAACATCTGTACCCCCATAATATGCTGAAAAAAAAAGATTCTACTCTTGTTTTACTTCTTTTTGGAGTAAAAAAGTATTCATATCACTAACCTACACATGAAGTCTTAAAACAGTAATCTTTAATCTGTATGCTGTTAAAATTCAACTTTAAATGAGATTTGAATATTATACTTTTTTAATAAAACTTTTTATTTTTATTCCGAAGTGACCCACAGAAACCATATATTTGTTAAGTTTTCATCTTTGGAAGGGTATGTTTAAAATTCAGGAAATTATTCCTACTTATAATCACTACTATTGATTCTCTAGCCCCTCACAACCCTGTACTACATTCCATAACTTTATTTCAGAATACAGTAAGCCTTTATATAGAACAATTTGTTTTAAATATAACCTACGAATTCTTACAAACTCATGAGTCAGACACTGGGAGCAGAGGAAATAGAAGATATTTTTAACAGACATCTTTTTCAAAAATAGCCCACTGATATCCTGAGTTTTCTTTACAAAGAGAAATACTATTGTCTGGGGGTTCTGTGGTTCTGTTTTGTTAAAAAAAAGCTATGCACTTTTAAGCTTCTCTTCTCAAATCCCCAGTTACCCAGAGAGGAAGTTGACCTTTGTACTTTATGTTATTTTCTGCCCGACTGTACAAAGTGTTACATCTTATATCTCATGTTGGTATCAGTCATAATAGCTAGTCAGGCTAGGTAATCTTTCAGATTCTCTTTCTACAATACTGGCATTGGCATAGATGCCAGTGATCATGGGATACCTTCCACCCTACTTTGACGTCCTCTCTAAATCACCAGTACTAAACCAACCAGCTGAAGACATGATTCATTATGTCTATCTATAATCTGGATATTATTTCACATCAGTACTCTAATATTTTCATTTTGCTTAATTATACCCATATCTATCTGGCTGTGGCCACCATAGTATCTCTCAATACATGCTCGTCTGCACTGTAACCTTGTTCCTCACTCATCAAGAGAAGAGTCAACTTCCCTGACTACTGAATCTGAGGGAAAGCCATGAACAACAAACTCATTAAATGTAACAGTGATAGAAGCAACAAAGAGTGTGAAAAATAAGGTAGGGTAATGGAATACAGAGTTACAGGTGAGGACCTGGATGAGACTTTTAAATAAGGAGGCAGGAAAATCTTCATTAAATGGATGATATTTAAGCAAAAAAGCAAATCAGGGAGCTGTCCTTATGGATATTTGCAGAGTGGGCTGTGTATTTGCTAACTTTTATTAGTTATAGTTTTTCATTAAATAAATTTAACTTTTTTCTGTAATTCAGTAAGAAATTTGATCAATTTTGTTACATTTTTTCTAGCATCACCAAAGTGTAATTGTTGACAAATAAAAATTGCGTGTATTTACAGTGACAGTGTATATGATGTTTTGCTGTATTAATCTGTATACATTGTTAAATGATTACTACAATCAAGCTAATTAACAGCCATCACCAGACATAGCTACCTACTTTTGCGTGTGCTAAGAATATTTAAGATCTACTCTCTTCGCTAATTTCTAGGATATAATACAGTACCTAGCTGAGACTTTGTACCCTTTGGCCAATATCTTCCCATTCCTCCTCCCCCTAGCACTTGACAACAACTATTTTACTCTTTGTTCCTACAAGTTTGATTTCTTTTTCAATTTCACATAAAAGTGAAATTATGCAGTATTTCTCTTTCTGGGCCTGGCTTATTTGGCTTAGCATCATGTCCTTCAGGTTCATGTGTATCGCCACAAATTACAGTGTCTCATTTTTTAAGGCTAAATATTATGCCAATGTGTATAAGTGTGTAAGTGTGTGTGTGTATGTGTGTGTATAATTTTCTTTATCCATTCATCCATCAGTGGACACTTAGGTTGATTGTATACCTTCGCTATTGCAAATAATGCTTCAATGAAGAGTGTAGGTATTTCTCCAACATATTAATTTTATTTCCTGTGGATGTATACCCAGAAGGAGGCTTTCTGGATCATATGGCTGTTTTATTTTTAATTTTTTGAGGAATCTCCGTACTGTTTTCCACATGGCTGCACAAATTTACATTCCCTCCTATGATGTACAAGAATTCCCTTTTCTATACATCCTTGCAAACAGTTGCTATTTTTTGTATTTTTGATAATAGTCATATTAAAAGTTTCGGCCGGGTGCGGTGGCTCACGCCTGTAATCCTAGCATTCTGGGAGGCCGAGGCGGGCGGATTGTTTGAGCTCAGGAGTTCGAAACCAGCCTGAGCAAGAGCGAGACCCCGTCTCTACTAAAATTAGAAAGAAATTAATCGGACAACTAAAAATATATAGAAAAAATTAGCCGGGCATGGTGGCGTATGCCTATAATCCCAGCTACTCAGGAGGCTGAGGCAGAAGGATCGCTTGAGCCCAGGAGTTTGAGGTTGCTGTGAGCTAGGCTGACGCCACGACACTCACTCTAGCCCGGGCAAAAGAGTGAGACTCTGTCTCAAAAAAAAAAAAAAAAAAGTTTTGAGGTGATTTTGATTTGCATTTCCCTGATGATTAGTGATGTTGAGCATTTTTTATATACCTGTTTTATACCTTATTTTGAGAAATGTCTATTCAGGTCCTTTGCCCATTTTTTAAACAGATTATTTGTTTTCTTGCAATTGAATTGCTTGTGTTTCCTATACATTTTAAACATTAATCCCTTATCAAATGTATGGTTTGCAAATATTTCTCCCACTGTGTGGGTTGTCTCTTTACTATGGTAATTGTTTCCTTTGCTCTGCAGAAGTTTTTAGTTTGATACAATCCCATTTGTTTATTTTGCTTTTGTTGTCTGTATTTTCTAAGTGTCATATTAAAAAAATCCTAACAAACACTAACATGAAGGAACATTATCCTTATGTTTTCTTCTACAAGTTTTACAGTTTCAGATCTTTAAGTCTTTAATCCATTTAGAGTTAATTTTTGTATATAATGTAAGACAAGCATTTAATTTCATACTTCTATATATAAATATCCGGTTTCCCTAACACCATTAATTAAAGAAACTTAACTTTCCCTATTGGTTTTCTAGGCATCTTTTTTAATAAAACTTTTTATTTTTATTCCGAA
>NW_012143745.1:1358864-1359146 GCF_000956105.1 Propithecus coquereli | reverse complement strand
TTATTATTTTATTTCAGCATATTATGAGGGTACAAATGTTTAGGTTACATGCATTGCCTTGGCCACACTCAAGTCAGAGCTTCAAGCATGTAAATCTCTGACAGTGTGCACTGCACCCATTAGGTATGAATATATCCCCTCCTCCCCCATCCCACCTAATGGACACCTGAAGAATGTTACTACTATATGTGCACTTAAGTGTTGATCAGTTAATATCAATTTGATGGTGAACACACGTGGTGCTTGTTTTTCCATTCTTGGGATACTTCACTTAGTAGAATG
>NW_012143745.1:1341306-1343767 GCF_000956105.1 Propithecus coquereli | reverse complement strand
CTTGGCCATATTTTATATGAATTTTTTATGTTTTCTCCTCTTTATCTCTCATAATACTTTTTGTACATTTAATTTATGTGGTTTTAAGATAATTTATTTTGAATTTTAATTTTATTAAATGAAATATATATATATATGAAAAAATGATTTAAAAATGATCCCGATTTTATCAATCTGAGCCATTATAAAATCTATCCATTTTCTTAATAATTTGCCACCCACAAACATCATTGGGAGACATTAAAATAAGCAAATACTTATTTTTATAATAATATTTTTGTGCTGAAACAAAAGAAACCAAAGAGACCTTATGCCTATTGTAGGGAATTAATGAAGATTTAAAATTATAGGCTTTCTCATTTCACAGAACGTCAAAAGAGACTTGTTTTTGTTTCAATAAAATAGAGACTGGCTTTGAGAAAATTTGAATACTTAAATTTTCAACAAAAATGATGACATGGCCATATAAATGAATATATATCCAATGAATAAACCATTTTTTAATCAACCTGGAAAGTGTGGGGAAAGGATGAAGTAAGATATGATTTCTGCAGTGATGTGTCAGTGGTAGCCGTGATTGAATGGGAAGGTTATATTCTTTCATTTACAGATTCTCATAGTCAGGATGCAAGAAGAAGATACTTGATCCAGAGGAAAAATAAACTATATAAAAATCATAAGATAGGTCTTTATATAAGGCAAATTTCTCTGAACTGTCTAATCAGGAGCAAATTCTCTTGTGGCAAAGAGAAAATACGGTGGGAGAAAAGCAGTGATATCATGAATAATTATCTCTTGCAATTTATAGATTATTTGCTCATGTGTTATTACTATTTTAGTTGGCCTTCAAAATAAGCATATGAATAATGACTTATGTGACTGACCTCTGTTAATTAAGTAATTGTCAATTGTGTGCTTTTATGATATGCATTCTAATAATAAATGCATTTTTCTATCAATATACATCCCTAAAGGAGTACTCTGCTATATAAAGATAAATCACCAAAGAAGAATGTTTTACTGCTCTTTCTAGGGCAAAAACACATTTTTCCTACCTACATACCTTGTCAAATAGAAGAATCTCCTTGAGGTTTAGAAATTCATTTCTTATAAAACATAAAGCTAGTTTCAAAATCTGCTCTAATTATAACTTATCAAGCAAATTTAAATTTTTTTCCAAATATTTCCCCACTTGCAACAATTTAATAAATCTGTTGTATATATAATTAATTTAGTCAATAAATGCATCTCATTTTAAATATTGGAAGTACTGTAATGTCTAGATTCTTCAACTGTTGTTTTCACCAAAGGACATAATTATTTCTTTTTAAAATATTAATATTACCATTTTTTGTGTGATCAATTATCTCTTTTCTTTATTTCAATGTCAATGTTTTGCTAGTTTTTCCTTAGCAGACAAAGTCAAAATCAACCTATGCTGAGACATTTTTCCCATCTTCTCATCTGGTAATTATATTCTTTAACATTCTTTTCAATCTATATTTCTTCTAACTTCCCTACCTCTGCCACCTTGGTCAATTGGCTTGTTTTTATATTTATCATGAAATCTTCCTCTGTCCCTTTAGTTCTAACATCCTTTCCTTGGGACAAATGCTCCCTCTTTTTTTCTCCCTATTTGTGACCCATTGTAAATTCATTTAGCCATAAAATCTCAATTAACAAAACATCACCAATTAAGGATCATCACATAATTCACCTGAAATCAGTATGTCAATCTCTCTAATTTCATCATTTTTGATTCTCTACCAAGTAGCAGGATCCTACTGTGTGTTCAGAGTTACAGTCATGCTTGTTTAATAAACTAGAGGGGGGAATTTTGTCTTATCTTTATGTAGGCCTCACTAGTGGCAAGAACCTTGCTCAAAATTGCTGCCATGTAAGAACTCAATGAGTAGATTAGTTTCAGTTTCATACCAGTTATTACAGTTAAGATTTAAGGATGATTCATTTTGTATTTGGTAGCCAACTGTTCTTGGATTCTGATCTTGAGCCAATGTTCTTAGATTCTGATATTTAAATGATAGAGTCTTTTTTTTTTCTTCTATCTAACAAATCAAGAAAGTATGATCTTCCAATGTCAACTGTTTTGCTGGGTCATGTGCCTTAAAATATGCACACACCGGCTAATTGAGCACAGTTCAACAGTACTAATGATTCCTATCCATAGAGCCATTTCTACTTTGAAACATGTTAACAAATGAAAATATTCATGTGACATCTTAAGTATAACCCCGTAAACATGTTATTTTTCTATTTGTGTTTCTAAAATAGTTTTTCTTAAACTTCTCTGACCATCTTTGTGGTGCATCAAAAATAAAACTTTTATATCAATTACTAAGTAAATATTTAGGTCACTTTTGTAAAAATGATAAAGAAAAGTGTTCCTAGATTTTAAAAACCTTATACATAATCTTTATTTTTAAGAATATTTCAAATCTCA
>NW_012143745.1:1338297-1340528 GCF_000956105.1 Propithecus coquereli | reverse complement strand
TCTCAATATTACTTTCCAAAAAGGTTGTACTAGTTTGCAATCCAACCAGCAGTGTATGAGTGTTCCTGTCTCTCAACACCCATGCCAACATTTATTGTTTTGGGACTTTTTGATAAAGGCCATTCTCACTGGAGTTAAGTGATATCTTGTGGTTTTGATTTGCATTTCCCTGATGATTAGAGATGTTGAGCATTTTTTCATGTTTGTTGGCTATTAATCTGTCTTCTTCTGAAAAGTTTCTGTTCATGTCCTTTGCCCAATTTTTGATAGGATTGTTTGATTTTTTTTCTTGCTGATTTTCCTGAGTTTTATATACATTCTAGTTATTAGCCCTTTATCTGCTGTGTAGCATGTGAATATTTTCTCCTATTATGTAAGTTGTCTGTTTGATCTCATGATAGTTTCCTTGGCTATGCAGAAGCTTTTTAATTTGATCAAGTTCCATTTATTTATTTTTGTTGCTGCTGTAATTGCCTTTGAGGTCTTCCCTATCAATTCTTTGCCTAGGCCAATGTCTGTAAGAATTTTCTCAACATTTTATTCTAGAATTCTTACAGTTTCATGCCATAGATTTAAGTCTGTTATCTACCGTGAGTTGATTTTTGTGAGAGGTGAAAGGTGTGGATCCTTTTTCAGTCTTCTACACGTGTGTATCCAATTTTTCCAGCACGATTTATTGAATAAGGATTGTTTTCCCCGGTGCATGTTTTTGTCTGCTTTGTCAAAGACTATATAGCTATATGAGGATGGTTTTATATCTGGGTTCTCAGTTCTGTTCCATTAGTCTATGTCTCTGCCAGTACCATGCTCTTTTAGTTACTATAGCCTTGTAGTATAGCTTGAAGTCTGGTAAATTGATGCCTCCCAATTAGTTCTTTTTGCTTAAGATTGATTTCACTATATACGATCTTCTCTGGTTCCATATAAAGCATAGAATTATTTTTCTAGATTTGTGAAAAATGATGTTGGTAATTTATTAGGCATTCCATTGAATCTGCAGAACACATTGGGTAATATAGACATTTTAATAATGTTGATTCTGCCAGCCCATGAGTATGGTATGGTTTTCCAACTGTTTACATCCTCTGCTGTTTATTTCCTCAGTGTTTCCTAGTTCTCCCTGTACAGGTCTTTCACCTCCTTAATTAAATATATACCTAGATAGTTTATTTTCTTTGTTGCTATTGTGAAGGGTATTATGTCTTTGATTTGGTTCTCAGTTTGACTGTTGCTGGTGTATAGGAATGCTACTTATTTCTGTACATTGATTTTGTAACCAGAGACTGCTGAATTTGTTTATCAATTCTAGTCATCTCATGGCAAAATCTTTGGGATTGTCTAGATATAAGCTCAAATCATCAGCAAAGAGCAATAGTTTGACCTCGTCTGCCCCCAGGGGGATGTCTTTGATTGTCTTCTCTTGTCTGATTACTCTGGCTAGGACTTTGAGCACTATGTGGAATAAAAATGGTGATAGAGGGCAACCTTGTCTGGTTCCAGTTCTAAGTGGGAATGATTTCAATTTTCCCCCATTTTGTATGATGTTGGCTGTGGGTTTGTCATATATGTCTTATATCATTTTTATGTAAATCCCATCTATGCCTATTTTCTTAAGTATTCTTATCATAAAAGGATGCTGTATTTTGTTGAGTGATTTTCTGCATCTATTAAGAGGATCACGTGGTCTTTGTTTTTGCTTCTATTTATGTGGTGAGTTACATTTATAGATCTGCATATGTTGAACCATCCCTGCATCTCTGGGATGAAGCTCAGTTGGTTATGATGGATTATTTTTTTGATAAGCACCTAAATTTGGTTTGCTAAAAGTTTGTTGAGAATTTTTACATCTATATTCATAAGAGATATTGGTCCATAGTTTTCTTTTTTGTTGCATCATTTTCTGATTTGGGTATCAAGGTGATGATCACTTCATAAAATGTGTTGGGGAGAATTCCTTCCTTCTTGATGTTGTGAAATAATTTCTGCAGAGTTTTTTATTGCTTCTTCAATTTTGGTACTTAATATTAGTCTGTATAGGTATTCTATTTCTTCTTGATTGACCCTAGGGAGGTTGTGTGTTTCTAAGAATTTGTCTATATCTTCCACATTTTCAAGTTTATGTGCACAGAGGTTTTTACAATATTCATAGATAATATTTTGTATTTCTGTAATCTTAGTTTTAATATCTCCTTTTTCATTCCTGATGGAGCTTACTAGAGTTCTTTCCTTTC
>NW_012143745.1:1335636-1338247 GCF_000956105.1 Propithecus coquereli | reverse complement strand
TTAAATATAATTTTAAATTTAGCAACTTACCATTAGATAGAAGGAATAAATTCTGGTGTTCTATTGCACAGTAGGATAACTATAATCAACAATAATGTATTATATACCTCAAAATAGCTAGAAGAAAAGATTTTGAGTGTTCTCACAACAAAGAAATGACAAGTGTTTGAGGTGATGGGTATGCTAATTACCCTGATTTGATCATTACAGGATCTATGTATGTATTAAATATCATACCATACCCCATAAACATATATAATTATGTGTCTATAATAAAAAAAAGAAAACATTAAACAATGTAACAATTAATTAGCTTTTATTGGAGGATAGAGACAATCTCTCATATCACTCTCTTTTCCCTATCTCCCACCCTCTGTCCAAATACTGAAATTCATCCTTTTGTAGCAAGTTGTATAGAGTGTGAAAAATATTTCTATAATTGTTCTGCAGAGCAGGCCCTGGTACCTGCTTGTTTTGGAGAAGAATCAAACTAGAGCATGATCTTGTACTTGAATGGTGACTGCTTCACACGAAAAAACTTTGGCGGGCCTCCTTTATTAGGTTCCAAGAGCACCTGCACTTACAGGAATACACAGTCTGGTCTAATGCCACCCCCTCCAGCATGCAGATGATGAAAGAGATGTTTCTAGAGTGTAAAGTACTCATTGATTTTAGAAAAAGCCAGATTGTGTGTGATGTCAAAATGCATGTTTGCTCCACTCACCACTCAGATTATAGCTGTCCTGTGTTTGGAAGAATGTGAACATCTTTAGACTAAATTTACATATTCATCTTTAGGCTAAATTGACATATGCAGATGCTACATGCACAATGGTTTCAACAAACAACTTTAAATTGCTCTATTCTAATTGGACTGAAAAATTAATGACAAAAAGTTTAACTTTTTAACGATAATACATTAAATCAAGTATCTTTCAGAATTTTTTTCAGATTATTTTATTTAGGTAAGTCTTTTAAAATTTGTCTGGGAATAGCTACATGAAAATAAATGAAAAACTGGTAAGTATGGAAATGTACTATTGTGTAATTCCTGATTTTTGTCACAGAAATTTGGTGATTGGTATTTTCTTTGTAGTATGAAAATGTTTTTTTTAAGAAGGTTTGTATAGTTTGTGCTTTTAATTTTGTAAACAGCATCAATGTTGTAATGAGAATGCTTAGAAAAAATATTAAAAAGTAATTTATTAGTTTACCTTGCCTTTTTAACATGCTACAATATTCTTCACTTTCAGTGTGCTCAGAATTATCAGCAAGCTACAGGTATTTTGTTGGAATACTACAAGACTGATCCTGAACATTGTAAAGAAAATCTAATAATTAATTTAATCTTGATTGTTATTTTCTATTTAAAAGATTTGTGCTTTACCAAAACTTATAATTGTACATATCTTTGTTTCCCAATTTAAATATGTTTATTTATGATACCTGATTCATCTTGAAATTGGTAAGAACAAAAACATGATGCTCACCATTCATTAACTCATCTACTTTGATTCAGGTAGTTATAGATGTGAACAACACCTGAAAACACTGACACTAATAAAGACAAAATTCACAAGTAAACACAAAATTTAAATTTGGGTAAATGCCCTGGAAATATAAGCATGTGGTGTGGTGAAACCACATTTTAAGAGACATGACCTAGGAAATTTCTGAAAAGACTCCTCAAGGAAAGAGAAATTGATCTTAGAGAAGGATGATGAGTAAAGATGAAAAGAAAAGATCTCCAAACAGAGGATGCAGCGTTTTCAAAGTTCTGTGGCAAGAAGGTACATACACCAGTGCTGAAAGGAAGCTAATGTCCTGAGTTTATGTAGCGTTGGTGGGTGGGGTAATGATACAAGATGGGATAGGAGGGATAGAACATTAACGTTTTTGAAGGCCTCAATTAATTTTTTTAATTGTATGAAAAGAGTTACCTAGAGCAAGCAAACAAAAACTTCTAAATATCTGGGAGAAGATAAATTTTGTCTTATTACTATTAGGTAGATAGCAAGGGATTTTGCATTTCCTAGGGACAAAGGTGGGTGCTGTTGCTTTGGTGCAATTACTCCACCTTGGAGGAAGGCCCCCATCTTGGTCCTGCTCTACCCTAATCTCCCCAGCAACTGCCATACCTGGGGAGGAGGGAATACCCTATGAATCTACCAATCAGAACTTAGCACTTCAGCTGCAAAAGAATGCAAAGGACTCTCTAGCCCATGGGCCAAGCCACATAGGTACCACAGAGTTTGGAAATTGACCTAGAACAACCTGAATGTGTAGTAATGCAACTCCCACTGTCCAATCAAAGTGGTTCCATGGTGACCTGTGAACCAGTAGGAGGCCCCAATCCGGGCACTATAAAACAAGATGCAGATCATAACCAGGCCCCTTTTTTGTACCCTTCCTTTTGCTCTCCTTTTGCTGCAACAATGGGTGTGGTCATCATCTGTGGTGTATGTATCATGGTCTGTAAACCTATGTCTTGCTCTTGCCATGTAATCCTATCTTTCTTTCCTTAGTAAACCTCATTTTCATGCTTGCCTTACTTTGGCATGTCTAGTCATTTTTTGGTCATGAGTGCATCAAGAACAGATGTTTCAGCCTG
>NW_012143745.1:1318729-1324283 GCF_000956105.1 Propithecus coquereli | reverse complement strand
TTTCCTCTCAGGACTGCTTTAGCTGTGTTCCACAGATTTTGATAATTTGTGTCATTTTTATCATTTAGTTCAAAGAATCTTTTGGTTTCTGTCTTAATTTCCTCCTTAACACAATAATCATTCAGCAGAAGGTTGTTCAGTTTCCACGACTTTGTGTAGAGATGAAAGTTTCTGTTGGAGTTGATTTCTAATTGTATTCCACTGTGATCTGAGAAGAAGTATGGTATGATGTCTATTTTTTCAAATTTGTTAAGAAATGCTTTTTGGTCCAGGATATGATCAGTTTTAGACAATGCCCCATGAGCTGAAGAGAAAAACATGTATTCAGTTGTTTGGGGGCTGAATGTTCTGTGTCAATCAGGCCCATTTGTTCTAGAGTTCTGTTTAAGTCCATTGTTCCTTTGTTTATTTTCTGTTTGAAGGATCTTTCCTGTTCTGTCAGAGGAGTGTTCAACTACTCAGCTATTACAGTGTTGCTTTTTATCATTTTGTTTAGATTAAGTAGGATTTGCTTTATGAATCTATGTGCACCTGAGTTAGGTGCATACATATTCAGAATTGTTATGTCTTCTTGTTCAATTGTACCATTCTCCGTTATATAGTGACTATCTTTGTCTTTAATTATTTTTGTTGACTTGAAGACTAAGTTATCTAAAATTAGAACTGCTTCACAAGCTTTCTTTTGGCTTCCACTTGCATGAAACATTGTTTTCCATTCCTTCATCTTGAGTTTGAATCTCACCTACAAACACCACCTACTGGTTCAGAGACTAAACTGAAGGTTTCATTATCTAAACAAAAATCTAAATGTAAGAAGCAGCAGCTACTCCAGATGGGAAGGAATCAGCAAAAGTACTCTGGAAGTATGAAGAATCAAACTGAAAGTATACCCACAAAGGGGAACACCAGCTTTCTAGCAATGGATATCAACCAAATTCAGAGCACTAAAATGATAGCAGAAGAATTTCAAATATGGATTGTAAGAAAACTCAATAATACACAAGAGAAAATGGATACTCAATAGAAAGAAACCACACAAATAAATCCAGGATTTGTAAGAGAAATTCACTAAAGAAATTGAGATATTAAAGAAATATCAAACAGAACTTCTGGAAATGAAGAATTTATTCAAGAAATTACAAAACACAGTGGAAAGCTTCACGAATAGGGTAGATCAAATAGAAGAATGAATTTCAGATATTGAAGATAGTACCTTTCAATTAAATAAGTCAGTTGCAGAGATAGAGCAGAGAAATAAGAGAAAAGAGCAAAGACTACAGGAAATATGGGATTATGCGGAGAGGCCTAACATGAGAATCATAGGCATCCCTGGGGGTGAAGAAGAAAATGCACAAGGGTTGTATAAACTATTTGAGGATATAATGGAGGAAAATTTCCCTGGCCTTGATAAAAATCTAGATATACAGGTAAAACAAGCTCAAAGGACTCCTAGGAGATTAACTGCGAACAGGAAGACACCATGACACATAGTCATCAGACTGGCCAAAATAAACATGAAAAAGACCCTCCTACAAGCTGTAAGGTGAAAGAAGCAGGTAACCTACAAAGCAAAACCCATCAGACTAACTGCAGACTTCTCAACTGAGACCTACAAGCCAGAGGAAACTGGGACCCCATTCTCACTCTTCTCAAACAGAATAATGCCCAGCCTAGAAAATTGTACCCTGCAAAACTAAGTTTCTTACACAAAGAAGAAAGAAAGACCTTCTCAGACACGCAAAGACTGAAGGGATTCATCAAGACAAGACCTGCCCTCGAGGAAGCACTCAGAACAGTTTTATATGTGGATCAGCACAATAAACGTTCACCAGTGCAAAATCATTGAAAAGCTAAAGGTCAAAGGCCAGATACCATAACAGCTTAATAGAGAAAACAAAACAACAAAGTTCAACCAACAGGATGAACAGAAATCTTCTCCACTTAGCAATTCTTTAAATAAATGTGAATGGCTTGAACTGCCCATTAAAGAGACATAGGCTGACTGAATGGATAAATGTACACAAGCCAAGTATCTGTTGTCTTCAGGAAACACATCTAACCCACAAGGATGCATTACTTTTCTTCAGTAACAGATAGAGAAAACATAACATGACAGATGCTGGGTGGGTGGACAGCCTTTTGACACAGTTATCCTGAAAACTGATCAGCCATGGAGAGGAGTTTTGGATAAAATGGTAATTGATTGGATGGTCTGTAGAAGAAGAGGCTGGTATGGAGTTAGGAATTTTAATCCAAAGTTGATAATATGTAAATACTGTTTCTTAGTTATTGGGTTATTGATTCTAGCAGGACAATTGGGCCACATGCTTTGCTATGTATTGCTATGCATTTGTAATTAATAACTAGAAAGATAATTATCCATCATCCATATTTTTGGCATTCTCTTGTTAACAAGAGCAGCTTTGTAAAAAGCTTTGTTTTCACATATTTTTTTTTTTGGTACAAAGAAATCTTTTCAGTGTTTTAATGTTTAAATATGTTAGAAAAAAATGTAGAGTTGCCAAAGTATATATTAATTTAAAGAGAATATATACATGTGTGCATATATATATGCACACACACATATACATTTATATATGCTTGAGTTTAAGGTAAATACTCTAAATATTTTGTTTAAAATTAAAGTCTTAATTAGATGCATCATGAATATTATTTTTAATCTGGAGCTAATTAATTGACTTTTCAGTATCTTGGTTATAATACATGAAGAAAAATATTATGTAGATCATATTAAATGAGATAATTTATATAAAATTCTTCAGCCAGTTGCTTTCATATTATACATACTCAGTAAGTGTTAATTACAATTACTAATAAGAAAATTATAGGGCTAAAATGTTACAATTAGTTTTTTCTGGCTATACAGCTGAATATGAATTCAAATATTTTCATATTAACTCTCAACTTGTATTTATATTAAATGTTACCATAGCATAAATAACTAAGTAAATTTGCCAATATTAAAACCTCTTTCCTCTAACTTGGAACAAAATTTTCTGATTATTTACAGTATTGAATCTGGAAACATACAATCTTATTTCAGATTCCTCCTTTGCCACTTAATAACCTTATAATATTGGACAAATTGTTTACCTTCTGGGTCTCAGAGTCTTCATCCGTGAAATGAAGATGACATGAGTGCCTGTTTCATAGGGTTGTTGTGATGATTATACATAAAACATGGCCTGACAAAGTAATCATGCAATTGATGTTATTTATAATTTTAATTAATCAATGTTTTAAAACTTTGCTAAAAGATAAATGAAGTTTTTAATCTTTTTTACTATAGTATGTAAGAATTTTTAAGTGAATGCTCAGAATTTAGGAGGCATGTTTACAGATGGATTTATTGAAAATTGTATTACTTGGCATTTAGAAAAATCACCCTAGGAAGTTTTGATATCAAGTTAATAAGAGTAATTAAAACCATAAAAAATCAGAAACTGGAATTTATAAAAATTCTCCTAAAAGAATGTTTGGGTAAAAGAATCACACAGTAAGTCACTTTGTAGGAAAAAAGAAAAAAGAGGATCTCAAATACAAGATAAAAGCAAATACAAAATCTCAAAGTGTGTGCTGAGAGTGTGATCTAACTGCTCCTATTATGGAAATGCAAAAGATTACATGTCCAGAAATAAAGTAGAGGGAAGATTTTATCTAAGGGTGTTTAATATTTCTTCAGGTCAATGCGTGGAAGCCACTAGTATTAAGAAAAGAATACAGTCATGTATAGGAATCTGTTGAATATCTATTAGTTATGTCTAATTTTTGTGCCCAAATAATAAAGCCTGAGAGTTAATTTTACAAAGATAGATCAAGCAACTTCATATATCAAGTCTCCAAATGAAAACTTTGTAATAGAATAAAGAATTAGGAAGGAATATGGTTAATTGAGGATGACTGTTGCAAATTGAAATATAAGTAAGAAAAAAGAAAAAAATATATTTGAACTACCTTATTTTTGGGAAATGGGCCTATTGCATTGTCTCTTTTGACCCTCACAACAATTTAGGAAATAGATATTATAATCGTCATTCACGTGTTTTGAAGCTTGACAAGTAAAAAGTTCAAATGATTCATCAAAGGTTGCAAAGAAGTTTATGTCAAGAGAAATTTGCTACTAAGATTTGTGTCCAGGCTATGATACCCAAATCAGTAGAAACTGCTAATACTTGTGAGAATAAGTGGATATTAGGCACAGCCCAAAGAAATATCTGATTGGTTTCTTGAATATTTATTAATAATTCTCAACTAGTAACCATAATATTATATATTAAACATCAATATTAAATTTTTCCTATTTCACATTAATTATTTATTTCCCTCACTACTAAAAAGACATATCTATTATTTGGGATATAAAAGAAATTATTTTTAATATTTAAGTAAATGTATTATTGAGAAACAAAAACAAAAGAGAAAGGAAAATGTCCAATGATTTTATACAATTTATTGAATTTCTTGCATATGCATGGAATTTTAAATATATAAACTGGAAGTCATAATAACCTGATCAGATCAGTGTCTGTTTTATAGTTAAGAAAGCAGAAATTTTATGAGTCTAAACATTCCATGAAAACATGTACAAAATTAAGGAGGCAGCTTTAAGTTTTAATCAGAGATTGAGTTGATATACAGTCTGTGGGCCTTTCAGTGAAACTTACCCATGACAAATTTAGTTTCTCCAAAATAGCACATTATAATAAAATATTTCTTTACAAAGAATAACCATACCAATACAATCTCTCTCCTCTTAATCTCAAGTAGTGGCTGGTATAGTTTGAAGAAGAATTTATTGCAGTACATGACATTGTGTCAAGAGTGGAAGTAGTTTCACAGGATTAGTTAGCATGAATAACTCCCAAAAGATGATTGTGTGGGTGAAAGAGGTAAAGGAAAGAAAAATGATGATGAATGGTAATGAAAACAAAATTCATATACTCAGCAGATTTGTACTAGAGATCCTGGGACACAAGAGAAATTGCTACTTCTCTGAGGCATGGAACTTCACTACCATTATTTTAGTTTCTAGATCTACAAAGTTATTAATGATTGGGAAAGTATCCCTCCTGAACTTTAGCTACAAGTAACCCACCCTGTTGGTTAAATTCTGCATAAAGAAATACTTCTCTTTATATGACCATGAAAGTAACACAACTTGAGTTTTCATTACTACCCACAACGATTCCCAATTAATTTTACCATGATAGTCATAATTTTTAATGCTTTCCTATAAGATCTTCCTCGGTTTTTACCCCCTCAATTTTGTACTTTTTTTTGTATTTAAACATAATTGCCCTGTCCGTATGAATACTTCCATTTCCTTTATATGAAATACTAACTTGATTTTAAAATACATTGCTTATTGATTTTTTCATCCACCAAATTTAGAGATGGCATTTGTCTTTTAAAATTTATTTTTAATGATGACTTATTTTGTCTTAGAATCATAGACAAGTATCATTATAAAGTAAAAACACATTTATTTACTCATTAAAATATATATTGACCATCTATTCTATGTACCATGCTA
>NW_012143745.1:1313267-1315489 GCF_000956105.1 Propithecus coquereli | reverse complement strand
ACTAAATTTTGGAATAAATGTTCTTGTCTTAAAATGGTGAATATAGAAAATCAAAATTATTATAGACATATGCCTTTTCTGGCTACATTGTGCTTTCATCCATAAATAAAAATTCTCTTTTTCCTAATCAAACTGTAATATACTTAGGGGATGATTGTCATGAGGAAGAAGATCTGCACATATTTAGTGGAGCTTTTGACACATTCACCTGCTTAAAAAGAAAATGCTTTTCTTAAACTTATGTTAAGAGAAATACATACTTACATTGAAAATCTAGAAAATAGATGACCAGGAAGACAATAGTACTTTTTAAATAATCTTATCAACCATGGATAATGCTGTTAACGTTTTGGTACATTTTCATCCCAGTTTTATATGTACACATAAATTTTTTTCGCTAGTATAAATAGACATACAATGAACATCTTTGTACATTCCTTTTTGTTCATATTTCTGATTATTTTCTTAGGTTAATTTCCTAAAAACAAAATTACATTGTGAAAGTGATTGATACATATTGCTAAAATTATTTGATTCCACCAAATTTCCCATCTGCCAAAGGTGCGTATGTCTTACCTAGTTCTGAGCAATATAAGTAATCTTTTTCATATTTTGACAACTAAAATGAGCATATCAATATTGTTTATATTTTCATGTCTTTGATTATTAAAGAAGTTACATTTTAAAATTATTTATTGAAAACTAAGACACAAACACACACATTAACCCTGGCCTGCACAGGTCAGGATCATTGATATTGTCTTCCACTTCTGTGTCTTGTTTTCACTGGAAGATCTTCAAGGGCAAAGTAATGCAAGGAGCTGTCAATTCCTGTGATAACAGTTCCTTCTTCTGGTATAGCTCTTGAAAGATCTGCCTGAGGCTGTTTTACAGTTAACTTTTAAAAATATATCTAAGTAGAAGGAGTAAACCTCAAAATAATGATAAAAAGTGCACCCAAATGTTTATTGCAGCTTACTTCACAATTGAAAAAATATGGAATCAACCTAAGTACCCATCAATTTGTGAGTAGATAAAGAAAACGTGGCATATATACCATGAAATACTACTCAGCCATAAACAGGAATGAAATAATGTCTTTTACAGCAACTTGGATGGAACTGGAATCCATTATCCTAAGTGAAGTATCTCAGGAATGGAAAAACAAACACCACATGTTCTCCTTAATAAGCAGGAGCTAAATGATGGATCCACACAGGCACAAAGAGATGTAAAGGACACTGAAAACTAAGAAGGGGAGGTTGGGAGAAGTGTGAGGGATAAAAACTTACCTATTGCGTACAATGAACACTGTCCAGGTGATGGGTACACTGAAAGCCCTGACTTCAGCATTATCCAGTATATCCACGTAACAAAAACATCTGTACTGTTTACTATTTTGAAATTAAAGAAAACAAACACACAACGAAAAAGAAATTGCATGCCAGGATACCAGGAGGGAAGCTCTAGTGACAATTCAGGAAAAAGATAAGAGAATTCGAACTAGGAATATTGCAGAAAGTCTAGATCAGAAAGGATTTTAAAAATATCTAGTAGATAGAATCAGTAGACTCAACACGATTTGCGTAAGCAATTGGATAGGTTGAGTGATGGATGAGAAGACATGAAGAACGAAAGGGGACAGAGCTCTAGTTGTGCAGGAGGAAGAAGTCCTGGAGATCTATTGTACAACTTGGTGACTTCAGTTAATAATAACACATTATATCCTGGAAAACTGCTAAGAATGGATTTTAAATGTTCTTGCCACACACACACACACACAAAATCAGTATGTGAGGTGATGGTTATGTTAATTATCTCATGTAATCATTTCATAATGCCTATATATATCAAAACATCATGTGGTATATCATAAGTACTTTTTAAAAGTTAATTATAGTAGTGGTTAATAAAATTCAAACAATATAGATTAAAAAGTGTGGTACAATAAATACATAAAACAGTAATATAGTTATTTTCTGTTATTTTTAACTATAATGTACTATTCATAATTGTATGTGCTAACTTTCATGCGACTGGCAGCGCAGTATTTCTGTTTACACCAGCATCGTTACAAATACATAAGTAATGCATTGTGCTACAGTGGTAGGATAGCTATGATGTCACTAGACGGTAAAAAATTTTCTGCTCCTTTGTAGTTTTATGGGACCACAATGGTATATGAGGACTGTTGTTGACTGACATACTGTTATGGGGCACAT
>NW_012143745.1:1309484-1313217 GCF_000956105.1 Propithecus coquereli | reverse complement strand
TCTATTTTTTGGTAGAGACGGGGTCTCACTCTTGCTCAGGCTGGTCTCGAACTCCTGACCTTGAGCAATCCACTCGCCTCGGCCTCCCAGAGTGCTAGGATTACAGGCGTGAGCCACCGCACCCGGCCTGAAGTATATAATTTGATATAAATTAATATAAGATGCTCCAATGAAACCTAACCAGATAAAACAAATTTAAAATATCAAATTATGTATTTTAGATATATAAAAAAATTACAGTTACATCTAAGGCTGCATTGAATCTATTTCCCCTTGAGACCCAGATGCAACTATTATAAGAACAAGGCTGAATCATGTCAGATCTTGTAAACTATTTTAAAAATGCCTAATTTTAAATGAAAAAGAGAAAGGAACCATTAGACACTTTTAAGCAGAGCAGCAATATGATCTGACATGTTTCACTGGAACCCATATCTTATATTTAGAAGAGATTAAGGTGAAAATGGGAGAAAGAAGAGAGACCATTTAGGAGGCTGTTTATGATTTTCTAGAGACAGATAATGAGATTAAAAGAGAATGATAATTGTGGGAAGTGTGAGGATTAATTATATGGAATGTGGAGATTATCATATTGATTGTTCTAATTGATGGGGTCTGTGACATGAAAGGACTTAAGGAGATAAGACAATTAAAGTTTGTTGTTTGTTGTTTGGCTTTGTTTTCTTTTGTCCTCTGAATGCAGAAGGATGGTGTTGCCATTAATCGTCATAGGGAAAATTGTGGTTAGAGAAGATTATTAAGAAAAGCTTAAGAAAGCATTAAGATAGTTTAAGACATGTTTGTTTGTATTTTGGGGTCTTCTGTTTCTATGAAATATTTCTATGTGGCGACTTATTCTTATATATCCTATCCTAAACTATGTGCTATGAGAAAGAATAGAGTAAGTGTGAAAATTAATCATAGATTATGAAGAAAAAATGAAGTGTGCTTGAACACTATAGTATTCATTGCCAGAATGCCTATGTCACAAATACACAAATGTACTAAGATTTTTGCAATTTCTCAATGGATTTCTTTAAAGAAAAAGTCAATTTGTGAGCATCCTAAAATTTTAAAAATATGTTTTATATTCAAAGTACCAGTGTGTGTGTTGAGGGGGAAAGCATTACAAATAAAGCCTCAGAAAGGAAAAAATATATGCCAGTAAAAAGTATATATCTGCAGAAATCTTAACCAGTGGATGAGTGCAGAAGTTTTCTCCATTTTTCTTCTCTGGATTTCCCTATACACTTGTTCTACCTACTATCCCAAAAGACTGAATTCTAGGTATCTTGAACTATATCAAGATACTCACTATGGCAGCCAGAACTGGAGATTTTAGCTTATGAGTCTACAGGAGCTTTGGAGCCTGGATATTTGCAGATAAAATCCACATTTGGGAGAAAGGAAATCTAATTTGTTCAGGGTCGCTGATACATTTGTCTCTTGTGGCCAAAACCATAGGGTGGTGAGTTACTCAAAGAGGGTGACAATTTTGCTAAGAAGGAACTATAGGTGGGGAGAAATTAACCAAAATAATTTTATCATACAAAATTAAGCAGAAAAATAATGTGTTGATTAGCATAAAATACGCCATATTTAGTGTTATTTTTACAGGTACTATTGATTATTAGTTGCCACTGCTTACTTTTTTAAGTTATGAATAAGGTTCCTGATATGTAATTAAGGATAGTGCTCAGGAATAACATATAAATACCATTTCGGGGACATGCGTATTTCAACTGGTAACACAAAAATGTTAATTTTTAATGTTGCTGGAAGATGTGAGCTACATTTTTTCAGCCACTTTTGAGTTAAATCAACTGAAAAATAATACTGATTTTCTTCAAGTTCCTATAGAAGTTTTTATGATGAAATATCTTGAAGCAGAAAAGGTCTAAAATTGCAAACTCTGCATGCACTTATTCTCCCAGGAATTGTACAAATTTAGGGTAAAAAACTGCAATGATGTTGAGTCAAACATTGATTTCACACGTGTATGCCTAATGGTCTAGTTTATAAATAGTATTTTCACAGTATATATAGAATACTAATATGAAAACTATGAGGATGTCTAATATTCTTTCTTTTCTAATGTTATAAATATTTGATGAAAGCTATTATTCTTTAAAAATTAATGCTGAAAAATTAGGATAAATCGTGGGCAAATAACAGCATTAGTTTTCATTATTATAGCTTGCAATTCCTATAGGCCATTCATAGCAAATTATTAATACATAATGCTTCCAATTTTATCAGAATAATAAACTTTGAATTTTACTTAAAAAGGCACAGATAATATTCATATAGTAGATCTGTCTGGAAAGTATCCAGCCACGTAATATGAAAAATAGAGACATTTATTGAAAAAGATACAAGGTACAAGAAACATTGTACATAAGACAATGAGGCTTCAGTCCACTTCAAAGTAGTCACTTTGGGACCTCACACAGTTCTCCCAACAGCTCTTAACCGAATCCGTACACGTTCAACATTCTCAGGTGTTCTGCTTGTTGCAGGCCTTCCAGAACACTGGTCACTTTCAACAGATTCTCAACCATCTTTGAAGCATTTGTGCCACACTTTTATTTGCGTTGCAGTCATCCCCAAAGCCTTCTGAATCATCCGAATAGTTTCCATGGAGGAATGTTCAAGGTTAATGCAAAATGTGATGCAGTATCGTTGCTCTACTCAGTCATTTTGAATGTGATTGCCAAACAATACACATGTTCACTCAAGGGCGGCTAGGCCCCCACTGACTAGTACAGTGAAGGCATCATTGTTCACGCATGCGCATTACAGTCCACGCGCCCTGGCTGCCAGGTTACATTGATACTGCACAAATTGTTCTTGTTATATTAACATTGGCTAGATACTTTCCAGACAGACCTTGTATAGCCTAATGTTTAAGTTAAAGTGCCTTTTTGTCACAATTTTCCTTTTATTTAAATTGTATTTGAATAACATATATCACATAATTAATGTGACCTTTAAAGTCAGTTTTATACCCATTACTCAGAGAAAACTCCCTCTTGTACTTATACCCCTTTTCCCTGACATCTTTAGAATCTTGTTTCTGTAATTGGATTCTTCCTTTCTGCCTTCTGCTATTGATTCCTCACATTATAAGAGAACAACACTAATGACCAAATCATTTAATTTAGCTGAAGATTCTATTCTGAAATATTCCTGTTCTATAGTTGACAAACCTCTTGAACTTGGTTTCCATTTCTCAGAAATGTGTCCTTAGACAATTTCATCCTTGTGGGAACATCACAGGAGTGTACTTACACAAATCTTACTACATACCTAGCTATATGTTATAGCCTGTTGCTCCTAGGCTACAAACCTGTATAGCATGTTACTGTACTGAATCCTGTAGGAAATTGTAGCACAATGATAAGTGTTTATGTATCTAAACATATCTAAACATTGAAAAGATACAGCAAAAATACGGTATAAAAAATTAAAATGGTTGACCTGGATAGAGTACTTACCATGAATGTAGTTTGCAAGACTGGAAGTTGCTCTGGGTGAGTCAGTGACTGAGTGGTGAGTGAATGTGAACGCCTAGGACATTACTGCACACTTAAGCTATGCTAAATTTACTTAGAAAACATTTTCTGTCTTCAGTAATAATCAGCTTACTTTAATTCTTTTACTTTATAAACTTTTTAACTCTTTTGTAATAATACAGCTTGAAACGTACACACATTTTACAGCTGTAAAATCC
>NW_012143745.1:1300032-1302054 GCF_000956105.1 Propithecus coquereli | reverse complement strand
CATAAGACATTAATTAACATATATGATATTTCATGAAACAATGTACAAATAAACGGATTTTGACAAAACCAAAATCAATGAAAAACCCAGTCTTCCTTAATAAATCAAGAAATGAGTTCCCTAAGAGGTGATTAAAAACTTGTAATGAACAAATAAATGATAAATAAACAAAGACCTAAATCTAAATGGCTTAACACAAAGAAGATCTAAGTCTTGCGTGTTATATATTAACCACATGGCTCAGCCATGAGGATTGTTCCTAGCTATTCAAGTTTCAAAACACACACAAAAATTTATCCTAACACAAATTTCTGCTGTTGAGGGAGAAAGAATATGGCTAACAATGCACTGTCCCTCAAAGAATCAACTCTTAAGTAATGAACTTCATTTCCATTCACATGTTATTGTGTAAAGCAATTTCCATGGCTGGAGCTAATTCTAAAAAGGGCAGGGCAGTTTAATTTGCCCTGAACACAAAGAGCCAGAAATAATTGGTGAACCACACTCATGACTAACAAACTCCATCCCTTTGGTCGTCCTGAAGACAAAATGCACTTAACCCTCCCTGAAAGATAATAACGCAAGAGTTCATGCAGACATAGTATTTAATATTATATCAAGCTCAGGAGTCAGCAGCTCTGAGCAGCAGCCTCTTCATTCTGAGTGATGTATCCTAGTCTCCAAACCAGGTCCAGAAATAGCTTCTCTTGATCCAAAAACCTATAAAGTAAAAGAACAAGGGTTGTACACCTTAGACAGTCAATATAAAATGGTGCAACAGAGATCATCTAACTGCAGAAAACACACCCATTGGTAAAGGTGAAAAGTAGGTCACATACAACTCACTCTTTTTAAAGATTCTCAAATCCCATTTTGGCATTTATTGGTAGGTTACCTTAGCCAGGGTGAGGTAAAGCTTTTCCTAAGCAATTTTGCTCGTTTTTCTCCATGACCACTGGCTTCACATTCTGGGTGAAACATTCTTTTGATTCCAATCCTTGCCCACACTTGAAGCTGCTATCAGGAAATATGCCCTGGAGCTAAGCAGCTTTTCAGTCCACTTCCTGTATGTTAATGTGCATGGGCACTATTCTTTTATTGCTATTTAGTACAGGATGGTGGTGCTTATGCTGGTTAAAGTACCCTAATCAATCAGCTTCTTATCTGTTTCAATCAAGTCGGTTCCATGGATTAAACACCTACAACCACAGACTGAAGCACTAGGTTCCTTTCTTGACATAATTCTCATATTTACTCATTTCTTTCTGTCCAGACCCTGACATCTTTCTTTCTCTCACTTTACCTAATCTAGATATTATGAATTTATTAGGCTTTGGTAGGAGAGCTATACCTTTGGCCTCTTTCCCATGAGTTGTTTTGTCTAATTGAATAAATGTAATGGTACCACTTTATTCATACAGTTTAACGATGAATTCTGTTGATTTGATATTTCACAGAATTCTAAGTTTTCATTGGCCTTTGTAGCTCAAAGTCCTCTGTAGTTTATTTTTCCATCTTTGGGAATTTAGAAACAATTTTATTTTCTAATTCTGCAAGCCCATGAATTTCTATCTTCTCTTTCTTTTTCATTCTGCTTCATATTTGCTATATATAGTTTTTCTGCAGCTATCTCTTTTTATAGTGCTAAATCTGCTGAAGCCATTGGTCACCCGGACACTCGTACTAAGATTATGTTTCCTGACATCTAACTCTATAAATATAAGTTCAATAATACATTACTGCTGCATCCCACTTTATCACAGGGACAGTTTTTCCAAATTGTTCTGTCACTATATATTTCTCTACTTCTTTACTTATAGACTCCAGTACTAATACCTTCTAATCCCTAAACTAATTGACTCTTAAACCAATGCTATATTTTTTGTGTTTTCATTTTGCCACAGTAGCACCTACTTCAAGAATCTCTTTCTTTTTTAAAATCAGTCTTGCTGCAGTAACAAATACATGCAAAGTTTCGTGGCTTACTATAGCAAATGTTTCCTTCTTTGTTAGACTTTCTGT
>NW_012143745.1:1297269-1299982 GCF_000956105.1 Propithecus coquereli | reverse complement strand
GAGCATGAGTATCTGAGATTTCTCATCACTGTTTTTTATGCAAAATACTATGGAAAAATATAAAGACAAAATAGAAGAGATAATAAGACAAAATAGGGACATGAAGGATAAAATTCACTTATTTAAAAGTAGATGACTTAGTGCACATATTTTCATCCTCTCAAAAGATATCTGAAAATAATTATTTAAAATCTTAATATCACTGAGCCACAGAAAAGAGTGTCTGCATTGAACCAAATTTTGAAGACTTTTTGGAAGACATGAAGCAGATGGGAACAGATGGAGGACAAAGCTGATACATGCAAAATAGCCTGTGATTCAAAGCAGGCAAAAGGGGAAAACCTGGAGGAATAAATGAGCAGGTTTTCTACACTGAGCCATGAAAACTATCGAAGCTCGGAACAGAAGGACTGGAAGCAAGGTAAGCTGGATAATAAGGCAGAAACTGATGGGATTTAGATTCTGAGCTAGTTATTCCCACACAAGGTAGATGGTAAAATCTCAATTTCTGGGGACTGTTTAAAAATGAACTGAGGGATATGGCATTAAAATCTGTCAATGTGCACAGCAGAGACAATGAGATGAGATTTACTACAGCAAACATTTGAGTGCCATTGATGAGACTCAAGAAAAAAATACTTCAGCATATTTGGCAAATGTTGAAAATCATCTGGTATTTTCTTTCCTATTGGACTCTGAGAATTAATATTCTAACTGCACACAAACAACCCTAACATCTTCCACAGTTTGAAAGATTGGGTAGCTTGGGGAAGAGTCAGGGCAATCAACTACAGGATATTTAGGATATCTTCCAGTACACTGAACAGCTAACCATAGGCTATACACTCACGCTACACTTCATAGGAAAGCAATGTAAAAGGGATCGTGCCATTTAAGGAACTCTATAGCCAAACTCCTGATTGAAGAATTTGAACATCTGTTGGAAGGCTTCTATATAGGTCCAAATTCTCATGTCAAATACCCCAATTTACCAATACACACATTAATAGTTTCCTTTGGACAAAGCTCTTGACAATTCACTAGTTTGGGATTGAATAAACAGATGGATAGGGAAGTAATATTTTTCATAAACTCACTTGAGTGGATGATGAAATAGGTAAAATATCTAGTGTATGCATTTTGGTTTTAGGAAAGTTGTCATATGCTGAAAACAAAAGATAATGTAAAAACTTTGCGCAGGATATAACCTCAATGATGTGTATTAACTTCTTTTTCACTGAATGATATAAAGATGCCAGACAATTTAGGTCTGCATAATTACATAGACACTAACAGTGATTCAGAACATGAGAAGAAAGCACTTCAGGAAAAAAAAAATGTTGGGACAAGGACTAGTAAAAGTAGAATTGAACATTCTCCTCATTTTAATGACATCCTTTAGAGTTAGTGTGCCACTTTCATTTTCTCAGAACAAACACATTTTATAGGCACACAAAACAATGTCAGGATATGGTTCAGGACAGGCACTTAACCTAACTGTTGATAATCTCAGTCATTCCAGAGAAAAGTGCCAGGAAAACGATAGTATTGTGATTTAGGAACAAGAGTGGGATATCGGGGATATCAGCACACTAGATGTTTACTAAAACAGTTTTGCTCACTTTGTCACCTGTAATTAAGAGGCTACATTATAGTTTTTACTTTCGTTATTTAAGCCTGTTCAACTTATTTTCCCAAGAAGAGATTTAGAGAGCTATAAATAACATTTTTCTCTATTTTTTTTCGTCACACACAAGGGCCAATTGAAATAGAAAATATATTTCTGTCCCTCTGAATATTTAACAGTGACATGATTCTTTTTTTAGTTTTATTTTTTTACTTGACAAATAACATTATACCTATTAATGGGGAACTTAGCAATGTTTAATAGATATAATGTGTAGTGATCAGATTAGGGTAATTAGCACGTCCTTCATCTCAAACACTAACCATTTCTTTGTGTTGAAAACATTCAATATCCTCTTCCTACAT
The DNA here is from genome assembly GCF_000956105.1 of Propithecus coquereli. NCBI lineage: Eukaryota > Metazoa > Chordata > Mammalia > Primates > Indriidae > Propithecus > Propithecus coquereli. Next base: position 1,297,990 of record NW_012143745.1, on the reverse strand, counting down.
ATATGAAAATATGTGTTATTGTTAACTACAATCATCCTACAGTGATATAGAACACTGGAATTTATTATTCCTCTTATCTAGCGATAACAGATGCTAAACAAGTCACTAGTACTTATCAGTCTAGACCTCCTTTGTCTGAAAGGAACAGATTTGAAAAAATAACAAGATATATGAGGAGAAACAGAATACATGCAAAAGAGGTATGAAATGAGTGTATTATTCAGGGTAATTTATTATCACTGAAAAAGCTGAATGTAGGAAAGCTGAATGTGATGACCCCTAACTTGAGAGAATAAAGCTAACAACGAAAGTATAATAGGAAAAGAAACATATGTTATTACAAGTAAACAATAGACATTTAGATATAAATAGATAAATAGATACAGATACAAAATTATTTCTGTGAATAGCTTTACTTCTGATATTTTAGATTATAATAGAACTATTAAATTTCATTTTTGGCCCATCCTACTTCATGGTAAATTCACCACCTCTTACAACTGAAATATTTTCACCATATCTGAAAACATATTTGAAAAATAAATATACTAAAACAAAAAGTAAATAATAAAATACCAATCATGACATGGAATACACGGTATGCAGGCAGAAAAGAGAAAAAGTGAAACTACCAATAATTATAGTAAGACTTTTGTTGATAACACATATTTTTTAATTTAAAGCAAAAAATTCAAGTAAAATTCTTAAAAGTTTTATACTG
>NW_012143745.1:1293505-1294723 GCF_000956105.1 Propithecus coquereli | reverse complement strand
CAGGAGAGCTTCTGCTTTGACATATCCACCCATAATTTCCAAAGAAGGAAAAAGGAATTGGGTGAGACACACAGTGGCTCTCAATGCTTACAAGAGAAGAGCATTACTTATGCTCCCATTTCACTGGCCTAAAGAAATCTCACAATTGGACTAATTATGTTGAAAGTTTGTAGAGAAGTACAAGTCTATCATACTATGTGACACACACTATGCTAACATCTGGTTATAAGATAGTAAACCAAGCAGAAAAAGTTCTTAACATCTTTGAAATTTTATATTTTATTCAAATGAAGATAAATTAGGTTTGCTTTTGATTTTTAATCACATATAAATTAGAAGATTTTTAAACTTTCATATATTTTCCCCTATTCTAAATTTAGCATACCCTTGTCAGAGAATGTAGTTTCTCATTATCTTATTTTAAAGTATATCAGGAAGTGTATTAGTTTTCTATTGCTACATAAAAAAAATTGCCACAGGTTTAATAGCTTAAAACAACACACATTTATTTATTACCTCACAACTTCTATGGATCAGGAGTCTGGGGTCCTCATCTCAGGGTCTTAAAAGGCTGTAATCAGGTGTAGTCTGAGCTGTGTTATTATCAGAGGTTCAAAGGGGAAAAATCTGTTTTAAACCTTCCTCAGTTTGTTGGCAGGATTTATGTCCTTGTTGCTATAGAACTGAGGGAACTGTTACTTGCTGCATATCACTGGCTGCCACGTCAGCTCCTAGAGGCCCCGGGAGTTCTGTGCCCTTTCCATGGGCCCTCTCACATCATGGCATTTTAATCCTCCAAGGCCAACCAGGGAGACTCTCTTCTCAAGGAGTGCCCAGTTCCTCTTTTAAGAGATATTCAATAGAGTAAGTCAGGCTCTACCAGGATCACTTCCCTTTTGATTAACCTGAAATCAATTATTTGGAACCTTAATTACATCTTCAAACCCTGTCATCTTTCCCATATTCTACTTCCTATAAGAGGGTCCCAGGCTCTGACCGCACTCAAGGGGAGAGGGTTAAACAGGTGTGAATACCAAGAGGGGCCAATCATGGGCAGTCAACTTAGGGGTGCTCACCACAGGAAGGTGGCTATTGTATTCTGTATGTCCAACTATATAATCTAATTTAATCATGTTGGTAAAAAAGTGTTATCCATTAAATAGCCATTATAGTTTTCTAATCATTCCTCATTGTCCTTAAACCATTTTTTAAAGGTTG
>NW_012143745.1:1290342-1291750 GCF_000956105.1 Propithecus coquereli | reverse complement strand
GAAATTCTTAAAATTCAAGAAAAAAAATGAATCCGAAACACATAATTAAACTTTGTTCCTTGAAATACAATGAAAAATATTTAAATAATATTAATAAGCCAAGCAGACATATATCTACTTAGAAATACAAGGATTACTCAAAAACTAATAACAAAAAATGTTCTTCAACCTTATGTTATTAAACCCAGGATTTTCTTATAGAGTAGAAGTATGCATTTAAATTTTGCCCTAGAGTCACTCACTGAAACTGGTTTACTAATATCAAGAATCCCCTCAGGCCTGGTTGAGTTTATTTCATGCCATTAAACACTTGTGTTGATTTCACCTGACATTTAATTCTGTGCATGCTCTAACAGCTCAGTAACTCACATGAAAAAGTGCAACTGCAAACATCCAAGGAGTGGAATTTGCCATGATTCATAAAAGCAAATATTGTATGCCACTAAAAATATAGGAACATATAAGAATTATTATCAGCATTCACAATTTTACATCCTTGGTGAATAATACTGTGTAAAGTTCAAGAAGTAGTAACAGTAAAGAAGTAAGAAAGATACAACCTGGCATAACTATTACAAAACACTGTTAAATTATATCAAGGATTTCTTAACATGATCAAATTCCTAAGAAAAAACTAAAAGAAATGATTCTGTAGTTAGCATCATTTATATTAAAAACATTATCTGGTATATTTTATTACTATTTTCAATTGCTTTTCCAATTAGAAAATTATCTACTAAGATTCACATGAGAGAGCAGAGTTATTTTTTTATTTGAAAGCTCCAACCTCCTGATAATCAAGTAGTTAACACACACACACAGCCCAATTTTTGTTTCTAATAGAGAAGTTTTTGATGCCATGCTTATTGTTTATTTAAAGCCCTGTTAACTTTGCCCACCATTATGATGACTTAGGGACTCTTACAATTGCCAACCTTTCAGAAATCAATGAGAAGGACTGATATCTATTGATTTTATTCATGTTTTGAAGGTGAGAACAGAAATTAAGAAAAAATAATCTAACCAGTAGTGACACTATAAAAATGGTCATTTTTACTTCATAATTTCATATACTTTTCAATAAATTTGTTAGCATTTCAATAACACTTTGTATATTAGAATAAACACATAAAATTATAATTTATAAGTTTTCATCATTTCAAATATTAACACAACAGTATTATCAACAGATAAATAAAAGTTCAGATTGAGTCTCTTCAAATAACTTTAACACTGATAATGTCTTTTAATTTTCAACGGACTCCATAGGAAATAGTAGCTAGAAAAAATAGTTCTGGTCAAAATCTTTATTAAATTTTAAAAGAATGATTACTTAACCATACTTAAATTCATATGAGATAATATACATTTAAGCAACTATCAGATATTGTTATTCATTTTTCATTTG
>NW_012143745.1:1288092-1289472 GCF_000956105.1 Propithecus coquereli | reverse complement strand
CTGTCCATTATTCTTTGCATTTATTATATGGTGCTATCTACCATGAAAATATATGGGAAAAAATCTGTCATAGTGCCTGGCACAGAGCAGGCACTCAAACGTTTATTTATTTCCCTTCCATTTCTGTTGGTTGCATTAGTCTTCTGATGATGGTCCCTCCGTTAGATCTTACTTTGTGAAAATATACATGCTTCAATATTAACAATATTTTAATCAGCTTTTATATAGGTAATATTTACATAAAATTCCTCATGTTACAGTATACAATTTCATGACTTTTAAAAATGTAAACATAACCACAATCAAATTTAGAACATTTCCAACACCTAACAAATTTTCCTCATGACCATATGCAGAAAAAACTTCCTTCAACGCTGACTCCTAATAACATTTGATCTGCTTTTTCTTTTCTATTCTTTCTTCTTCTTTTTTTTTTTTTTTTTTTTGAGACAGTGTCTCACTCTATTCAGTGCACTGGTTTCATCATAGCTCACAGCAACCTCAAACTCCTGGGCTCAAGCAGTCCTCCTCCCCCAGCCTCCCAAGTAGCTGGGACTATAGGCATGTACCATCACGCCCCGCTAATTTTATTTTATTTTTTTTAATTTTTGTTGAGATGGGTTTTCTCTATGTTGCTCAGATTGGTCTCAAACTCCTGGGCTCAAGTGATTCTCCCAACCTCCCAAAGTGGTAGAATTATAGGCATGAGCCAATACTGGCCTGATCTGCTTTTCCTTACTATTATTTTGCCTTCATAGATTTTCATATAAATGGATTCATTCATATGTAGTCTATTGTGTCCAGTTTCTTTCATTAAAATATTTTTGAGAGTCATCTTCTTTGTTGCATTTATTAGTATTTTGTCCTTTTTCAATGTTGCCTAATATTCAATTATAGGTAAATAAATAAATTTGCTTATCCATTTACCAGCTTGTATATTTATTCAGTTTTGCCTCCATTTTTCAGCTATAATGAATAAAGCTGCTATGAATATGTTCATGAAAGTCTTTTAATAGATATGTGTTTCCATTATTCTTGGGTCAATAACCTAGAAAATGAATTGCAGGATAATATGGCAAGTTTATAGAAAATTTAATTTTAGTTTCTAAGAAATCTTAAATGTATAAGAAATTGTCAAATCATTTACTAAATGACACATTTTAATTACCACCAGCAATAAATAAGCATTCCAATCACCCCAGACTCACAGCAACAGTCTTTAACTTTGGACATTCCAATGGAATCTTACTATTACTTAAATTTTCATTTTCAAAGGACTAAGAATGATAAGAATAGTTTCATGTGCTTATTTTACATTTCTATATATTTGATGAAGTGTGTTTAAAAGCCTTTTGCCCAAATCTTTTTTTTTTTTTTTTA
>NW_012143745.1:1275765-1277002 GCF_000956105.1 Propithecus coquereli | reverse complement strand
ACTTACAAAGATTATATCCTCTTAATATATTATTAGAAAAATAATTAAGCAGATATTTTAATCATATATGATATACAGTCTATGTAATTAGTCTAGTTTACCATAAGCATGTGCTAATATGTGTATTTTAACGCTATAATTTTCCTTCTGAGGAGTTTTGGGGACTGCTCTTCTTTTCTATTTCCTCATTTGTTTTGTCCAGTTTGCAAATTCATAGGAAGCTCAGAAGCAATAGGATAGTTTACATTTATTTAAATCCAAGAACAAAATGAATTAAAAATGGGAATAAAATATGCTCTGGAAAAATCTCGAAAGCATTTTTGATGCTCTCCAGGATCAAAGTGATATTCAGCAGAAAGCTGGGGGAAAAGGAAGTAATGACAAATTAATTGCTCAGAGAGATTTTTTTAATCCAAAAAAATAGTTTTGTTTCATCTCCCATTCATAAGATAAGATAAATGAATATTTATTATATAATTTATACATTTATAATTTGATTTACACATTTGTTGCTTGAATATTATAAAGCTAGTGAAATTGGTTGTTGCACATAAACAATCTAGCCTGCTGAAATAATATACCTACAAATTATTCCATATGACTTTATGATAAATATTTATTTTATAGATCCCAATATTTAGTTTCAAGTTTATAAATTTCAAAATTAGATATTGATAAATGATTTTGACTACATCGTAACTACCCTAAAATTTGTCTTGTAAACATTATCATAACAGCCTTAGGAATTTATCTTAAATTTTAGTAATTCATGATTTTATAACACATTTTGAAAAGTTTTACTTTTCAAATACATATTCTTATGCAGAAAATTGCTTAATCCCACCCAATGAGAGTTTTAGTAGTATATTTGTGTCGGTTATTTATTTTGAACAATATTGATGAAAACTAATGTAGGAAACAAATATATGTATGTATATAGATAGTCTCAATAACTATAATCTTTAAGAATTACATCTTCATGATTTTTAAATGTCATCTTTCTAATTTATTTATTTTTGATAATGTGCATATGGTCATTGAATGCCATAACTGAAGTGTCTTTGTCTGTAGAACTTACGTTTATCCTTTTGTCCTATTTCTTCCATCTGTGAAGAACTTTCAGAACATTAGCTAATCAGTACCCACAACTCACCTCTAGATAAGGTTTTTATTGCTCAAGATGAGAAAGCTTAAGAAGAGTTAAGTAACTTATATAAGGTCAGTGTGAATTGGTGTC
>NW_012143745.1:1274557-1275715 GCF_000956105.1 Propithecus coquereli | reverse complement strand
AAAAACATAGGTAAACTAGTTTAAATGATATTTTACAGGTCAATTAATTGCGTTAACAGTAATTTTTAAAATTATTGCATTCTTTCCTATTCCATTCAGATTATATGCGTTATTTACTTAGAGAAAAATGCTAAGAGCTACAATAAAGAACTAGTTAAGAAAATTGAATAAATGTCATACTTGGATAAAGTAAAGCAGTAGACTGCTATATATCAAAAACACTGACAAACCTGGTTGCTTTGAAACAATCTTTTTTAGGCAGTTTATAAATAGAAGTTGTCAGGGAAAACAAATAAATATTGCTTCCTTATACTCAAAATGTGTGGGAGCCCCAAGTCTGCACCTATATCCTATGTTCAAAAATCCAGATTTATTCATGACTGATACTTGATAAGATGATTTTAAAAGTAGTGCGAAATAAATTTAGAGAAATTAAGTGGCTGCCCTTCTACCATGCTTAATACCTATTGATTTTCCTTAATTTAAAAAATAATTTATTCTCTTTGCCTCTGAATTAATCTTTTTACTTTCTTCATTCTTTAATCTCTGTCTCTTGGTCAGTCTCTTTGGGAAGTGGAATCTTATTCTATGAGTATCACTTTTTTGTGTGTGTCTGTCTTTATGTGTGTCTCACACGTTTGTACATCATGTTAAGCAGAATGAGTGACTTAATCTTTTCCATGTGTCTTCTTGATCTGTGTGTTAATCAGTCTTTGTATCACATTTTGTATTATATGTTGGTTGGCCATCTGGATTCATGTTACATATCCTTTATAATTCTATCAAGTGGTTAAGAATTATCAATTTTGATTCATTGGTCTATTTTCTGGAATCTTAAATTATTCTTTTTGTTAATAAACTCAGTATAAAAATGAAGTACATATAATAATACAGCATGTATATATGTATAAAATCAGTATGGTAACTACTTTCTATATGATACATTGGCTAGGTTTACGGAATAGGTTTTCACTGCTCCATTGATTTTCAGACGGGTAGAAGAATAAATTTCCACAGGGAGGTTGGAATGTGGGTTTGGAGACAGTGTGTAGGTAAATAACTTAGCAAAACTTAATATCATATTCCTTCAATAGAAAACATGAACATGTGTAATTTAGAACTTAGTTATAAAACAGATTGAATTACCTTAATTCAATA
>NW_012143745.1:1267642-1270465 GCF_000956105.1 Propithecus coquereli | reverse complement strand
TATAAGGACATTAGATAGCATTATCCACATTATCGCCACGGCACTCTAGCCCGGGCAACAGCTTTATACCCATCTAAAAAAAAAAAAAAAAAAAAAAAAAAACAGATCATGTACAATTTGTACAGGACTGTACTCTCTCACAACAATAAAAATCTTCATTGAAAATTCTTTGAGATAAGATTATTGCCCTCATTTTACACACAAGAAAACTAAGTCTCAAAAAATGGAAAGGATATAGCTGGTTGGTGGTAGAGCAAAGATTGAACCCGAATCTGACTCCAAATTCTGTTTTCTCCATTGCATTAGCTGCCTCCTAAAGTAAAAACTGTGAAATCACAGCTCTGTGAGGGGCACTTCCTAAGGGATGAGAAATAATGACATCTAGGACTGCAGTTTTCTGATGGAAAGGGAACAAAGAAAGATAGAATGTGACTGAAGGAACAGAGGGTATACCAGTAGGACAACCCAGGTTCTAGCTTTGATTTTGTTATGAACTTACTTTGTAAATCTGGGGACATCAATTGTCCCTTCTCAGCCTTCTCAGTAAATTGTGGATCATAATCTCAGCCCCCATAACGCATGGGGCTAATATAAAGATCAATTCAACAGAGGATGACCAAACCCAAAGGCGATTGAGTGAAGTTATCACATGTCCTGGGGGCAGTTTCCCAGCTCCACCCACTTACCAGCTGTGGAACTCCAGGCAAATTACTTACCTGTGAGTGCCTCGGTTTCTTTATGTGTAAAATGTGAAGATATAGAACCCACCTCATAAAATTGCCATGGAGATTAAATGGGCCTTTACATATAACAACACATTTAGCAGCACCTGACACTTTGTGACTATTCTGTAAATATTAGCTATTACTATTATCATCATGTGTTAGACTCTAGGATATAGAGATGAAAAGGGTAAGGCATAATGTCTAACGAAAGAGCTCATGGTGTCAAAAAGGGGCAGGAAAAGTAACTCGGTGCAATGAGTGCAAAAACTGAGAAGCGACTGTAGCTGCGCCTGGAGAGCGCGGCTGAGAAGTGATATTTGAGTTGGGTCCTAAGAATGAGAGTTTCAGAGCCCGCACGGGAAGCACTGGGCTTTGGGACAGATCACCTGCAAAGCCGCCAGGGCACAGGGAGCTGCAAAGGTCCCGGACGCAGGGAGCGAGATGGGCGGGAGAGTGCAGTGACTTAACCACCTGGGATTGTAGGTTGTAGGATACGAGGATCGAGGTTCGGTAAGTCCTTTCTGTTCCAACTGGAGCCCAGAGCGGTGGCGGCAGCAGGAAGCTGAGGCAAGCCGGCCGGGAGCCCTAGCACCAGTACCAGCCCCTCTCTGGGCCTCGGGCTGCTCCCGGGTAACTGGAGGCCGCTGCTGGAACGAACGGGACCCTAGGCGGCGGGTCTCAGGCCTCAGACCGGTAGCCCAGGCACCTCCCGCCTGCCCCTAAAGCCCCACCTCACCACGCTCTGGCTCCTGCAGATTCCCGGTGTGTTCCTCAGCACAGAGGAGCTGGAGCCGCTGCAAAAATTCAGCAATACTTTTAAAATCACATAACTAAATGAAAAGGGAACTGAAAATAAATTCATATTCACAAATCAGCAATAACATAGAGATTATAATTGCTATAACCACAAATACCCTTTTAAAGAACACTTACTATATGTTGTTCAGTCATTTGTCTTCATACCGGGGTTCCCTTCATTGTTCTCACCGCCATTTTATGTCATAATTATTATTACTATCTCCATTTTTTTCTCGTACAAGCAAAAGAACTAGAGATGTTAAAATATTTGCTTGAAACGATTTAAAATAAGCTGATAAACTCAGAACTAATTCCAAAGCTGGGCATCTTAATTAGTAGGTTAGCCCAGCTCCAGATACTGGCAAAAGCGTGAGATGTACAACAGAAACAACAGCAACAAACCCCAAAATGAAAGTATTCTACATGATCAAACTCTAGCATGTCATTATCATATTCTAGGCACACATATATTATGTAGTGGTAATAATCCTCAAATAAAAAGCATTGTGAAACATTAATCTTCATTGAAATTGATGTAAAGTCATGGACCTCATAACAATATTTCAGTTAATGACAGATCTCATATACAAGAGTGGTTCCATAAGATTATAAATACTTTATTTTACTGTAACTTTTCTATGCTTAGATATATTTAGATACACATATACTTATCATTCTGCTAAAATTGCCTTTGTTATTCCTCACAGTAAGATGCCGTGCAGTTCTGTAGCCCGGGTGCAACAGGCCATACCGGATAGGTTAACATGTGTAGCAGGCTATCCCACCTAGGTTTGCGTAAGTGCACTCTACAATGGTGGCACAATGACATCACCTAACCATGCATTTCCTGGACCTAGAATGTATTCCGGTCATTAAACAATGACTGTATTCTTAGAATATATGATCAAAAACATTGTTTCACATTTTTCTTAACAGTTTATTTTATTTTAAAATCTTTTCATAGTGTTTAGCTATAAAACTCAACATCATAGTTGGTATGGAGGTTCGAAGAAGAAAAATAGAGATAAAGAGGATAGTAGCTTGGCCATCACTGATCTATTTTAATGTTAAAAATGTTAAACCAGTTAAGTTGTGAAAAATAACATGGACATTCCTTGGTAATTGAATGTCAAGCTCAATTGTTTGATATCAAAGAAGTTTTTAACATATCTTTAACATAATACATTATTTTTGTTTCAACAAGAACTTACAAAGATTATATCCTCTTAATATATTATTAGAAAAATAATTAAGCAGATATTTTAATCATATATGATATACAGTCTATGTAATTAGTCTA
>NW_012143745.1:1265145-1267592 GCF_000956105.1 Propithecus coquereli | reverse complement strand
TTACTCTGGTAGCTTTTTAATATTTTCCTTTTAGCTTTGGGTTACAGTATTTTGTTCCAATGAGCCCAGTTGTGATTTCCTGCAGTAGTTCATGGAACTTTTTGCATACAAATTGATATATCTCATAATTTTTAACAAATAAATGGTTATTAAGTTTGCTCAGCATTGTAATACTGGATTCTCTCTGCTCTCTCCTTCTAGGACTATAATTTAATGTATGTTAGAATGCTTGAGTCTGTCCCACATGGGTCATAAGCTTTTTTTCTCCCATTTACCTTGTTTCTCTTTGTGCTTCAGTTTGAATGTTTTCTATTGACCTACATTTTAGTTCATCAGATTTTTGCTCTGCTATGTCTAATCTGCTTTACAATCCTTGTCAGAAGTTCTTAATTCTATATATTACATTTTTTTTAAATTCTAGTAATGCCAATTATATAAATTTTTATATTCAATAACTCATTTAAATTCTTCCCTCTTTTTTCTATCTTGCCTACTTTTCCATCTATTTTCTTTCTCTTTGCATCATTTTCATTTTCTTTCTTCTTTTCTCTTGAAGAGATTTTTCGTTTTCATTTTACTTTTCAAATTTTATTTTAAAATATTAAGGGGGTACAAATGTTTTTGCTACATGAATAACTTTTATAATGCTTAAATTGAGGCTTTCAATATGTCCATAATCTGGGCTGTATTCATTTTATCCCATAGGTAAGTTTTGATCTCTGTCTTCCTTCCCACCCTCCCCCTTCTTAGTTTCCAGTGTCCTTTACATCTTTTTGTGCCCATATGTACCAACAATTTAGCTGCCACTATTAGTGAGAACATGTGGTGTTTTTTTTTCCATTCCTGAGACACTTTACTTAGGATAATGATCTCTAATTCCATCCAGGTTGCTACAAAAGACATTATTTCTTTCTTTTTTATGGCTGAGTAGTATTTCATGGTGTACATTTCCAGTGGATGTTGGTGAGGATGCAGAGAGAAAGAAGGTTTATACATTGTTGGTGGGACTGCAAATTAGTACAACCTCTATGTAGAACAGTATGGAGATTCTTCAAAGAAATATGTATAGACTTACCATTCAGTCGAGCAATCCCACTACTAGGTATCTAGCCATCACTTTTTGACAGCTCATTACCACCATCCTGAGCCAAGCCACCCTCTTTTGCCCAGTATGATAGCTTTAAGATATGCCCACAAATTCTTTAATACTCTTTCTATCAAAAGGTGGAGCCTAATTCTCTCCCTTGAATGTGGGCTGGAATAAAGTTAAATAAAGTAGAAATGACATCAGAGACAAGGTCATAAAAGGTACTATGGCTCTTTGCTCAGTCTCACTCAGTCTCTCAGTCTTTCTCTCTCTCTCTTTCTGATTAATTTCTCTGTGGGAAGCCACCCACCATGTCCTGAAGACTGAGGACCTGGAGGCAACCCGGGGAAGAGGCCTAGAGGTAAGGAACTGGGGTCTCCCCCGTGAGGGAGCCATCTTGGAAGCAGATCCTCCAGCCCCAGTTAAAGCCTTCAGATGATGGTAGCCCCAGCCGCTAGTTTGACTACAGCGTCAAGACAGATCCTAAGCCAGAAACAACCCACTAATTCGCTCCTGGAGTTGTGGTCTACAACAAATATATGAGCTAATAAAAGCTTGTTGTTTTAAACTGCTCAACTTGGGGGTAATGTCTTGCACAGCAATAGATAACTAATACACCCTGATTACTACAAAAGCTTCCTAGATGGTAGCAATGCTTTCTAAATTTTATTTTTTCTACACAAAGTAGTCAGAGTGATCCTTTTAAAACATAAAACAGATCATGCCACTCAGAACCCTCCAATGGCTACTCAGAGTAAAAAACAAAATCCTTGTAATGGCCTACAGGGTCCTAATTATTCAACCCCAGCCCCTAATTGTTTTAATACCTTTTCCTACTCCTCTGCCCTTTGCTCACATCCCTTTAGCACACGGCGCTACTTGCTATGCCAATTTGGAACACACCAATCTCAGGGCCTCTTCCCACAGTTACCTCCATGGTGTGTTCCCTTACCACCTTCAGGTCTCTGTTCAAACGTCGGCTTTCCAGTAAATTGTTCCCTAACCACCCAGTATAAAATATTGTCACCACTCTCCACACACTGGTATTTCTATTTCCTTCACCATGCTTTTTCTGTCCCTAATTATTATGTATAATACACCTATCAAAATGTAAATTCCACAAGTGCAAAAACATTGTTTTATTGAATGCTGTATTCCCAGTTCCTACAACAGTACCTGGTATATAACAGGTGTCCATTAAAAATTTGACTGACAAACGGAATATAAGGACATTAGATAGCATTATCCACATTATCACCAATGGTCTTGCAGAATCCTGACAGCTTTATAGCCATCTAAAAAGCAAAAAAAAAAAAAAAAAAAAAATCATGTACAATTTGTACAGGACTGTACTCTCTCA
>NW_012143745.1:1257584-1261124 GCF_000956105.1 Propithecus coquereli | reverse complement strand
TTTCTCATCACAAATGTTAACTGTATTCTAAAAGTCAATTTATTACTATGTTTTTCCTTTATATTCTTTATTGAAAGTAGCATCAGAACTCGTGTAATTTTTCCAATATATAAAAAGGATTCTTAGTTGTAGATCTTAATGCAATTGATTGCTTCTTTAAATAACTCCAAGTTATTAAGTGTTCTGAATAGCTTTATATGTATATTAAATATGCTTAATGTTTCTAATACTTCAGAAAAGCTGCAGTTCTTGTTTTTCACAAATTGCTATATACTAAAAAATACGTAATTTTTTGTCAGATTGCCTATTTTCATTTCAATAGATCCTTTCTACTTCAATATATCTACTATTCCTTTAGTTGTGAAAACAGATACATTTTTACTTTGGCAAGCAAGATTTATTTCTATGCTTAGCACATCCCATCTTCACTTCGGGCTTGTATATACTTTCTTTCCTCCACCCTTTTAGACTGACTGTGATTGATTGCTCCAGTCAAATCTGTGAGTGTCTGAACAACTTGGATGCCATATCCATTATTATTTTGCCTCAGGTTCTTATGACCACTTTGACCAAGTTTCTGAAGCAGTCAACATTCCTACGGTTTGCAAGTATTTAGCATTATTGCTGTCAGGGACCTTTTGTAATGCTGTGTTACTTTCCTTACTGATTTGCCTTTAATCTTTCAGTTTGAATCTCTCATCTTGCATTCTGAACTAATATCTAAATCATTGCTCCACTTTTTGTGTTTTATTTATTTTTTAACTTAATTAAATATCCTTTCCATTAACTTATTTTTTCTTTTTGTTATTAATACTGCTTCCCCTATCTTGTAGTAAATAGGATGTGCATATGACTTTGACTACCACATTAGTGGACATTACAATTATTTCTTATTTATTGACTGATTTTAATATACTCACATAATCTTCATCTGAATGAAGTAATTCACATTATTCTCCTTACATTATTTACTTGTTTACCTATAAGCTATGTATTCCAAAAACACTAAGAGGGGATCATTTTCCCATTTTGTATCAATGGTATTTGTTTCAGTTACTTCACCCAATACATATGCCATTTTACAGTTAATCTGTCCTACTAATATTGAAATGTAATATATTTTGTGAAAGCATAAATTCATATAGCTCAGTCATTTATCCTGGAAACTACATGACCATGATAGAAATTTCATGGTGGTTACCTTGTCATACATGAATCATTATTTCAAAAAGGATAGTTATTATTTGTTGATTACTTTTCAAAGAAAACTTCAATATGTTGAGGCATAGTATTAAATACAATGAACTAAGATGCAGCATATGCAAAGCAACTGATACTGTAAGGGTATTCAAAAATATTACCTTTCCTTTTTGTTTTTCTAGCTGCATATACTCCAACTCTGTACTGATGGTTGGCATACTTTTAAGCAACAATCATGGCAAGACATGAGATAAAACTGCCCATCATATCTTACAAAAATTATTCTCATAAGTAAATGGTTTAATTTAGAATTTTTTCGATTTTTTTAAATTTCAGAATATTACTGGGGTACATTACTTTTGTACAGTCTGAGTCACAGCTATAAGTGTGTCCATCCCCCAGAGAGTGTCATTGTACCCCTTAGGTGTGAATTTACCCATCCCCTTCTCCTGCATCCCACCTTCTTGATTTCCATAGAATTTTATATATGAGGTTCAACTATACAAAAAATTTTTAGTTAAAAATTTTAACATTTAAGTTATTGAAAAAAATTTGTCACTTTCTAGTCACATGTAAAACTTTGACTCTGGATGTTTTTCAATGCTTCTCCTCACCCCAGATTAAAACTCTTTTGGCTCCAGGAACCTGAAGTAAAATAATGGCGAATGGTTTGTTCTTAAAATCAATGTCCATTTTGTTCTCCTTTCTTTTTCCCCCAAGATTAAGGCAGGCCTGGGGTGAGTGTATTAAAGGAAAGACTTAGGTTTTATGTTATATTTGAATTTATCTCCTGGGTGCCAAAGACCTCTTTATGGTAGCTATCCAAACCTAATTGTAGGCATAGATTATTTGGAATGTCCCCATGGCAAATTATGCATTTCACATTTCTATGGCATGGCATTTGTTACCCCAGGATGAACTTTTCTGACATGTCTCTTAATTCTAGCCCTGATGGGTAAACTCCACACCCTCTGACTGATGAGGACCTCAGATCCTCTTAGGAGAGATTTCTTTTGGTATACTTCATCTGAGATCTTGTCATAGAGGCATCTCCACAAGTCTCCACTTGACATGGAGAAGATTTCTCATACATTTTAAGATATACCAAATAGCAGAATTTCAGCCTCTCTCTGTTTCATCACTCTCTATTTTTTGTGGCATTACAGAATGTATTCAAGAGAGAGTAAGATAATAGTCTTCCTTTCTTATAAGAATTGTCAGTTGTTCTGAGTGGTTCTCAGGGAAAGCCATCTTATCTTGACATTTCAATCCATCTATATTCATTACACTATCTGATTATTCACAAAATACAATTATATCAATACATGCTCTTCAAATCTGTAGTCTTTTTTATATGAGGTGGTTGGTATTGCTGTTTTCTGATAAGGGTTACCAGAAAAGCACCATATTTTTAGAAATAATGAAAAGAGCTATCAGAAATCTGACTGTTGCTCTCATTAGAATTTATGGCTTATTTTCAACTTTAGAGATTTAGGGAAAAAATACAAAGACTGCAAATAAATTTACATTTTATACTCTATTATGTATGTTTGTATCAGTCCTTCATTTTTTTGTATCAGTGTATTCTAATAATTATTTAGTGTAAAAATAATGCTTTAAACTCCAAAACAACAAACTAAAATAAATTTGTTTTAACTTAATTTCTTATATCTAATAACCTTTTCAACTTAATTGTGTAACACATTGATTTCAAATGTTAAAAAACAAGCAAGATTACTAACTGCTGGATTTGAGCAGAAAGCATTTGAAATACATTTATTGTATATTTAATCAATTATGGAAAAGAAACACATGGCCAAAAATGTTTCTAATAAAAAATAATCTTTTTGTGTGGTAATTTCTAAGAAAATAACTCAAAAGGATCTTTAAGTATGGCTTGACATTGTACATAATAAATCTGTGTTAAAAAGTCCAAGAATTTGTATAATATTGAAATGGGCTCAATGTAATAAGAGAAACAACAATTTAAATTTTAACATTCAAAAATCCAAGCCTACTGAAAACAATTTATTAGTAAACATCTAACACTTCCTACAGAGAAACAATTTATTTCCCACAGAGAAAACAACATATGAACAGAAACTGCACTAAAGATACAATCTGGTTCTAAGGAGCAGATGCTGATCAATAATTCAATATCTAAAAATCAAATGATGAGGAAAGAATGGTAAACATTTATTTATGGAGAAGTAAGTTATGTCTTTGTGTTTCATGTCTAAAAAATAGAAAATTCTACAACAGATGTTTCTTCATTTTCATCAAAGTATATCTTTTGGTAATTAAAGAGTAATTGTCAAAAAAGTGAAATAAATGTGTGTG
>NW_012143745.1:1252823-1254044 GCF_000956105.1 Propithecus coquereli | reverse complement strand
AAATTTTTTAAACTCTTAGTCTTTTTGTAAAAGAGAAAGCTAAATTATTATCATAACATACAGTTAGATGGTAACTTTTTTGACAAACCGTGGCTTAACTATACTACTGGAAACATAGTCTAAGACCTCCCCCTTCCTAGTTGCTAATATCCTTTACACCACTTTGTGATTGCGTGTGCCCATCATTTAGCTCCCACATATTAGTGACATATGGTGTTTATTTTTCCATTCCTGAGATACTTCACTTAAGATAATGTTCTTCAGTTCCATCCAAGTTGCTGCAAAATCATTTTTTTAATATTTTGAAAATGGCCATTCTGATTGGGGTAAGATGGGATTTCATTGCAGTTTTAATTTGCATTTCAAGGATTGACAATATTGAGCATTTTTTCATATGTTTATTGGTCATTTCTCTATATTCTTTTGAACAAACTCTATTCATGTCTTTTACCTACTTTTTTAAAATTTTATTTCAGGGTATTATGAGAGTAAAAACATTATGGTTACATTTTATGTCTTTGCCTCACCCAAGCAAGGGTTAGAGGCATGCTCTTCCCCTCTACAATGCTCCCTGTGTCCTTTAGTTGTGGGTTTACCCACCCCCCATCCCCCTAATCCCTGGAGAATATTAATGCCATGTGAGCACCCTAGTGTTCATCAGTTAGTACCAATTTGATGGGAAATACAAGTGGAGCCCATTCTTCCAATCTTGTGATACCTCACTTCAGATAATGGGCTCAAGTTCAATCCAGAAAAATATAAGAGGTACTAGATCACCGTCTCTTCTTATGATTGAGTAAAATTCCTTTGTATACATATACCAAATTTTAATAATCCACTCATGAATTAATGGGCACTTGGGTTGTTTCCACATCCTTGCAATAGTGAATTGTATGGAACCAGAAAAGACCTCGTATAGCCAAAGCAATCTTAAGTAAAAAGAACAAACTGGGAAATATCAATCTACCAGACTTCAAGCTGTACTACTATAATAACTATTATAAGACTATAATAACTAAAACAGCATGGTAACTGGCACAAGAAGAGAGACATAGACCTCTGGAACAGGACTGAGAATCCAGAGATGAAACCATCCATATATGGTAATCTAATCTTTGACAAAGCAGACAAAAATATACACTTGGGAAAAGAATCTCTTTTCAATAAATGGTGCTGAGAAAACTGGATAGCTACATGTAGAAGAATGAAACTGGATCCCCA
>NW_012143745.1:1250863-1252773 GCF_000956105.1 Propithecus coquereli | reverse complement strand
TTTAACTGAGACAGAATTTGTTGCCTAAACTTCAGTCTTTGTGTGGAAAAATTAATTAGTCTATAAGCCTCTTACATTAAAAAATAAATAAAACCCTAAGCTCCCCATCAAGTCTCCACTTCTTTGTGGAGCACAGTGTCCCTGGTTGGCCAGATTTATTCCATGAATACTTACTGAGAACCCATACGTGCCAGGCAGTGGCAGTGTTCAAGGTCATTGATACATAAGTTGATTACACTGGCTGACACTGAACAAAGATTGCTCGCTTATGTAAGGCTAATGGTATAATAGGGAAAAGCAAGAAATAAATAAGTATAGTAAACGAGAAAGCTGTATTATTTTAAAAGTTCATAATTGCAATGAACAACACATAGAGTAGGATAGGAGGGTTTATTGTGGGGCAGGGGATAATTTGTTGCCTTTTTACAAGGTAATAAGTATAAGCTCATTAAGTTCCAAAGATGTTTGAGATACACATTCCAGGCATAGAAAAAGTCCCAGGTAAAGGAATAACCAGAGCACAAACTTAAGTATGCCTGGTGCATTAGAAGGACAGCTTGTGTCCACCATGGCTGGCATCAAGAATATCTGGGAAAAAGTATCAGGAAGTAATGTTATTGAGGTAAATAGTGGTGAGATTGTGTAGAGTATTATAATCTGTTTCAGTAACTTCGTTTTTATGCTGAGTTAAGCAAGAAATTATTGCAGGGTTTTCAAAAGAGACTGCTATAATCTGAGATTGTTTTAAAAAATAACTTTGGCTACTCTGGAGAAAAGCTTGTGTAGGGACAAGGGTCTGATTAAGAACTGTTAGACTATTTCAGGCATCTAGATGGATGGTAATAGTTAGTTTCATCAGATTTCTAACAGCAGAAAGAGTGAGATGAAGTCATTATATATTTATATTATGTATGTGTTTTATCATTATTTATTTATATTGTAGATATTTATAATATGTGCATATGTGTATATATTTTTTTAAAAAATCAGTTTTTGTTTTTAGATTAGATGTGGGGTTTGGGAAGAAGAGAAAAGTCAAGAATGACCCAAGACTTTTCCCTGAGCAGCTGGACAGATAACATACTACCAACATTGTCAGGGAAAAATATGGATTTCAGGTTATACCATGTTAACTGTGATAGTTAAGTGGAAAGGTTGAGTAGATATTTGAATATATGAGTCAGGAGTTCGGGAGCATTCTGGAGCATTTCTTTAATAAAGAGAAGCTCCTTTGTCCTTCCATTAGGCTATTCTTTAATACAGATACTGTGTTTATAGTACATGTTAGTTTTCTGTTGAAAGATATTTTATTCTGGAAAAAATAATGCAAATTTGCTTATCTGTGTTTCTCACAGATATTTTAACTTAGACTCAGAACAAATTTATACAAACATTATGTCTGACTATTGAGAATGTCTATCCTGGAACTTGAGTTTTATCACTTTTTCCACTCATAAATTTTTTCCACCATTCATAGCATAGCTTCTCAATTACTATATAATTTCAAATTAAGCATAGCTCTAATTATTGATTTTTACCACTATGAGAGGTTTTTTGTTCCAAATATTTCATGTATTGCTGTTCTTTTGTAATTGAGCTATCATTCCTTAAGAAAATTCAAAAATATTTGCACGATTGTGCACTGTAATAGTAGTTGTTTAGAGAGCTATTCATCATTTAATTCTGTCATGTCCACCATCATTGACTGTATCTTGAAACAGAACAGTTTAAAGAAAAGTCTGAACACTTTTAAAATAAAGAAATCATATTTCTCAACATACATGAGCCTCACATAGTCACAAAAGTTGGGCTCAGTGATTGTTGCCATCAAGCATTATAAAATTAGCACTTTTTTTTTTTTTTTTTTTGAGACAGGGTCTCCTTTGTTGCCCAGGCTGGAGTGCAGTGGT
>NW_012143745.1:1244449-1246318 GCF_000956105.1 Propithecus coquereli | reverse complement strand
GATGTCCAGGTGCAAGGAGTATATTTAGCAGAGCCTCATCGGCTGTTAGCTCCTCAAAGTCAGCCTCAGCTGCAGAGATGTACCTATTCTGAAGTCACATCTTTCCCAGGTTTGCACACATTTTATGTCTAACACAGGTGGCAGTGGGAGTGGGTACTACTGGCTCCAGAGATTCCTAATGACTTAGCTAAGTCTTTCTTGGACCTACAAGAAAGTTCTACTTTTTATTTTGTCCAAGACTGCTGCCCTTTTCTTTGTAAAGGTATTAATTCCTAATAAATGGCTTGTACCCTATTGTGAGCTTAATTGTGTCTCCCCCAAAATTCATATTTTATAGTCCAAATCCTTCTCCCTGTATCTCAAATGTGACTGTATTTGGAGATATGATCTTTAAAGAGGTAATTAAGGGTGAAATAGGGCATTATGGATGGGCCATAATACATTATGACTGGTATCCTTAAAGGGAGGAGGGTAGGACACAGACACACATACAGAGAAGACCAAGTGAAGACACAGGGAGAAGACAACCATACTGCAAGTCAAGTAGAGAGGCCTCCAGAAAAAACAACCCTACAGACACCTTGATTTTGGACCTCTAGCTTGCAGAACTGTAAGAAACTAAATTTCTGTTGTTGTAGTCATTTATCTATTCTGTGATATTTTGCTGTGGCAACCCTAGCAAATTAGTACAAACACTAAACTCTGCCTCAGAATCTTTTTTTCAGAATCCAACCTGTGACAGTTGGTACCAAAAATGGATGGAGAAATTAGTCAGTGAGGTAGAATTTTGGAACTGATATGAAAAAAAATAATAAAAGTCTCTGCTTGCAAGGGCATTGTCAGAACTACACCACAGTCAGTGTTCTTTCCACAGCTAATCCTGCCCACCTCTTTTATAAGTATTGATCACCAATAAATGTTTCACAGCTGAAACACTGATGTAGCATCTGCTTCCAGAAAATATACACTTCACTTACATGGGAAGTGTCACAATAATAAATACAGGTCAAGAAGGAAATAGTAAAGCTTCCATATATCTTTCCATTTCTCTTCCACTCTTGCTCTCTCTATATTTTAATATATACAGAGATAGATAAGCATAGATATATGTTAATACATGTCTCTGTGTTGTATTATTATATATATATTAAGTGATATAATATTCATACAATTGATAAATATTCTATGTATCATCATGTGTGTATGTATTCCTTTACCTTGTATGTGCAAATTGGTAAAGCATATGGTTAAGAAAGAGGCCTTCATAAGACATTCCAAAGCCATGTCTAGAATTCTGGATATCTTAATATTTGTGTTTCTGTGATTTTAAGTGAACCAATCTTCTGTGCCTTGGTTTCTACACCTGAAAATCGAAATGATCTAGTTCTTAAAGTTATAATTGAGGATTAAATAAATTAGAACCACTCAGAATGATGTCTATTCCATAGCAAACACTCAATAAATTATAATAACTATTATTATGTATTCTCTTTTAAATCATGGGGTTCATGATCCACAAAGGTTGGAGAAGACTAAAATATAGTAAAAGAAAACTGGTATTTCCCAATTATTTGGGTAAGAAGAAATGAGGGGAACAAGAATAGAAAGTAGTTTATTTTTACAATATGAGATTCAATGAAGGAATAAACCAATTTTCCATTTGAGGCTATGACCAAGCACAAAGCAAAATATTTAATGTGATATTTTAAGGTCTCTTTTAGATGACAAATTTCCTAAATAGTATTGAATATATCTGCCTAGATTATCAACCAATTGACTGAATTAATTATTAATCAATGAATAAATCAAACTTAAATCCTACGTTCTCATGAATATATTGGTAGCGAATTTTCAAATTCACTTAATATT
>NW_012143745.1:1241538-1243994 GCF_000956105.1 Propithecus coquereli | reverse complement strand
AAGGAATGAACAGAAACTTTTACCTACTTTTTAAAGAAGTTATTTGTTTATTTTTTGCTGCTGCTTTGTTTGAGTTCTTTGTAGATAGGAAATATTCACCCTTTGTTGATTATGGATATTCACCTTTTGTCAGATGTGTTGTTTGTGAATATTTTCTCTCACTCTATAGAAGTTTTATATACTCTGTTGATTATTTACCTTGCTGTGTGGAAACTTTTTAATTTAGTATAATCCCATTTATTTATTTTGTTGTTGCTTTATTTACCTTTGATGTCTTAGTAATAAATTCTTTGCCTAGGCCAATGTCCAGAGGAGTTTTTCCTATGCTTTCTTCTGCAAATCTTATGGTTTCAGGTCTTTAAGTCTTTAATTCATCTTGAGTAAATTTTTGTATATGGTAAGAGATAGAGATCCAGCTTCATTCCACTACACGTAGCTACCCAATTTTCCCAGAACCATTTATTGAACAGGGTGTCCTTTCCCCGGTGTATGTTCTTGTCTGCTTTGTCAAATATCAGTTCGATGTAGGTATATGATTTTATCTGGATTTTCTGTTGTATTACATTGGTATAAATTTCTACCTTTATACCAGTACCATGCTATTTTGGTTATCATAACCTTGTAGTATAATTTGAAGTCACATAATGTAATGCCATCAGCTTTGTCCTTTTGCTAAAGATTGCTTTGGGTATTCATCCTCTTTTTTGGTTCCATATGAAGTTTAGAATTATTTTTTCTAGATCTGTGAAAAAAGACATTGGTATTTTGATGGGAATTGCATTTAATCTGTAAATCACTTTGGGAAGCATGGACATTTACCAATGTTGATTCTTCCAATCCATGATCATGGATATTTTTATTTTGCCACAGTTCTTATGCTGGTTCCTTTTCATCTGAAACCTCTTCTCTCAGCTCAAGACAGATAAGTTGTTATGCACCTGTTCTTGTCTCCTGGGAATTCTTCTACTTAGTGAAAAGAAGTAGATGTCCCTGGATGGTACACTTGTGGCCTACCCCAAATGACTCACCCAGCAGGACAGGGATGGGTGCTTGAGAGCCTGTAACAGAGCTGTTCTGTGTCATCCCATTCCCCTGTGGACATTACAATCCAAGCTGGTACTGGGGGATATTTGTGCAGAAGGGTGGGTTGGTTCCCAGGCTGCTTTTGGAAGCCTATGCAGACAGCTGGACAAATCCTTCTCCATGGAGGCTGGTGGCATGGAAGTTTGCTCTGCCCAGCTCTTCCCAGGATGATGATAGTAGTGGCTGGGTGAAGTTATGTAGATGGTGGCTGTGGGTGCTCAGGTCCAGGGGCAGTAGCAGCACATGGTAGGGGGCAGCTGGTGGCAATCTGGTCTACAATGGTATGCAGGGGTCAGTACTATAGTGGCCAGGCAGCATGCGGTGCATCTGAGGTCACTGAGATCCATTATGTGAGGCATAGGCAGGGCTACAAAAAGAAAGGGCATGTGAGGCTGCTAGGGTGTGTGGTACATGGGACTATGATGGCTGGGTGGTGTGCAGGACAGTGACAGCCTGGTGGATCACAGGACTGTAGAGGCTGGACAGCTGAGCAGCTCATACTACTGGGATTTAGGCTTTGAGATTCCTACCCAAAGCCTGGATATTTACCAGGTCAGTTCCATCTTCTATTGAACTGAACTCTGATTTTTGTTCTAGCAGGTCAGTGGTTGTGTTGTAAACTCTACTCAGTATCTGGAATAAAAAAATGTTCCAAAGTGGGCAAAAAAGCTGCTAATCTAGTTTAATTTTTCTAGGTTTTTCTCCTTTCTCATATTTTGGCTTAGAAATTCTTAAATGCCTTGTTATCTTCCAATTTATTCTTTCAGCATACATTTTTAACATCTAATATTCTCTAGATCATATTATAGGCTTTTATAATGTAGCATATATTATATTATTCCTGTTAGGAATGAAATGCAATGCTCTTATAAGTAAGTTAGAGAAATGTAGTAAGAGAGTCCTGAAATGGCAGAGGGTAGGCACACATGTTAAACCTGAGGTAACAAGGCAGGAATCAAAGTGCCACACGAACACACACAAAGACACACACAGACACAGAGAAAAAGGTGGGGGAGATTAGAAGCAAATATATCGACATGTTAACATGGTTAAATCTGGGCCAACAGGTGCATGAATGCCTACTACACTATTCTTGTACTTTTCTGTATTCTAACTATTTCAACACAAAATAAAACAGTCTTAGCTTTAGAAGACATAGATCATATCTCATTGAGTCCAAGAATAAGTTCCTACATTGGAATAAAATTATTCTCTTCCTTTGCTCCAGTGTTTTTAAAAGTTTGCTTATATTCCTTTTGTGCCACTTAAGACATTTCATCCTGTTAATATTATTTGTATATATCTGAATCCCTTAGATATTTGGAAAGAAATGTAAGTAAGGTACAATGGTAAAGCCATTTTTTTTTATTCAT
>NW_012143745.1:1237775-1238855 GCF_000956105.1 Propithecus coquereli | reverse complement strand
TGTGGAATGATTAAATCAACCTAATGATCATATCCATCACCTCGCATACTTATTTTTTGTGTTGAGACATTTAAAATCCAGTCTCTTAGCAATTTTCAAGTGTACAATCATTGTTATTAACTATAGTCATTATGCTGTACAATAGATTTCCAGAATTTATTCCTTCTGTCTAACTGACACTTTCTACTGTTTGACCAATCTCCCTACTCCCACCCCCTAGGCCCCTGTAGGTACCATTCATTCTACTCTCTGCTTCTATGAGTCTGACTTCATTAGATTCCACATATAAGTGAGATCATTCAGTATTTTTCTTTCTCTTCCTGGCTTATTTCACTTAGCATAATGCCCTCCAGGTTCATCCTCAATTTGGCCTTTTAACAGCTCATTTGCAGTTATAAAGTGACGATGGCAATGCCAATCTAAATCTAAATGCTTTAATGAATATCATAGACCTCAACACAGTGTATAGTCGAAAATAAAGGTGGAATGACAGCCTTCTGCATTCCTGGAGGCAAATAGGTGTTTCTGTTTCTTCTTCCATTGCTAATATGGATGAGCCTTAATTAGATTTATTAGAAATTGATTTTGGGAGGAAAGCTTATAGGCATAATAAAAGACACATACAGTTGGGGCCAGTAATATCAACACATAAAATGACTATTGAAAAAAATGGACCTACCATTTATATTTTCAGATTTTAGCTAGTGTATAGACTGTGGTTTCTTTCTGCACTAATCAACTTTATATTCTGTGAATTCTCCT
Organism: Propithecus coquereli; assembly: GCF_000956105.1. NCBI lineage: Eukaryota > Metazoa > Chordata > Mammalia > Primates > Indriidae > Propithecus > Propithecus coquereli. The sequence goes on along the minus strand of NW_012143745.1, from coordinate 1,238,093 downwards.
TAGTAAATTGCTTCAATTTCCAAAGATTAATGCATTTCAAAACTAGTATGTCCCAACCTAATTCATTCTTTTTCTCCCAAATAACAGACCCCATTCTCACTCCTTTTCTTTTTTTTCTGTTTTTTGCTTTAATTTCTGGCAATCTCAAATAAATTATGGTGAAGTAGCAGATGTTACAGCCAAATCGCCTTAATATCTTCAAGTGGCATTTGATAAAATATACATTTTGTGACATCGATTATAGAATAAATATGATGTGTGCATGTATGTCCATGGGTATAAATATACATACACACATATATATGTATAATAAAATAG
>NW_012143745.1:1226080-1236591 GCF_000956105.1 Propithecus coquereli | reverse complement strand
TGCATCATCTTTCAAGAAGATATTCACAAAGATTGGAGATAGCATCCTTGTGGTCTATTTTTAGGTTCATTGAACACAGTTGAAAGCTAGAAGTTTTTGTTTTTCACCTATGATGGAAAAGAAAATAAATTTGACATTCCACAGTTATAAGATTAATCTAAGCAGGAGATGAATGCAAAGAAAATAATAGCAACACTCTAGATATTAATGATATAGTAAAATTTATCATTAATGAAATCTCGGATTGTATGTTTTTATAATAGATGATATCATAAATGAATTTTCTCAAATTAAGAACCAATAACTGAATAACACATTTCCAAAGCCAAAGTGGAAATCTAGTATTCTTACCCGGTTACTCAAAAGTAAAGGACTTCACACAATAGTTTTGAATAAGAACCTGCATGATCCTGCTTTATTAAAAGGATTTGCGACAGTATGCTTTTTTCTACTATGGGTGTTTGTGCATAAAAATTTACTGATTAAAGGTTTTATTATGTTAAAACTTATTAATATTTAATAAGATTGCTTTCCCTATGTCTTTATTCTTATATCTGTAAATTACTTGTAAAATGACTCAAAATTTGAATATAAAATTAAGCAAATAGGTTCTATGGGGCCTAGATGGTAAACAGTAATGATTATTTTCCCCAGAAATCTGAGGATTAAATATTATATAATATTTAATTATATAATTACTAATTTTTACAAAAGTCTTATGAGGACTCATAATCTTTATACTTCCAATTTGAAACTGAAGTAACTTATCAAAGATTGTATAGTTAGAGCATATTAAAGCCACAGTGCAAACTCATATTTCCTAATTCTAAATTATATATTAATTTATACCATTTTCCCTAACTTCAAAGAGGAAAAAAATCACCTAACTCCTCTGATAGTTCCTAGGACCTTTTATTAAAGAAATGGGATGGAGATTTTTTAAATAATTAATGGAATAAAAAGATCCACACTTATTTATTATTTTCACGTGTTAGATAATTATTTACTGAACACTTTAAATGTACCTGAGTAGTATTTAGATAAGCAAAAATAGAAGCCCGTGTTATGTTTTTTCCTTAAGAAGTTTTTCTTTGTTAGGAAACTACGGCTTAATTTCCTGGAAAAACTGGAAGAGTTTATAAAGAAATTTCCAAGAATGGTACCAAAATGACAATAAAGGCTTTTAGAAAACACATATTAATAGATTAAAGTGGCTCAGACATTTCGAAGTGAAACCTAAATATAAACTTTTCCTTGTGTAGGACAAACATTGCATGGGAATTATTAGATTTGGTGAATAGAAGACATAAGGTAACTAGTTTGCTAAACTTTGTTGTAAATATGGTAAGTCAAGGGAATACATTAATATTCTTAAATTTGGCATATAAATGCTTAGGAAAATACTAAATTTGTCATTTTGTATGTTATTATTGCTGTTAGCTTGAATTTACTTTGAATTACAAAGAAAAGGGGAAGACGTTTAAGTAGTAGATATTATTTGGTAGATTGAATGGAAATATTTAGATTAGTTTAAAAAAAACACAGATTGATAAAACCCACACTGTGTTTTTAGTTTCGTGACATGAAAATTCTATGTACGTTTTTAAAGGGTGTAGTGCAAAAATTATGGTTATTTAAGGAATTATTTTGTAAAGTATTGATTACTTTCTAAAGATTATATATTTTACAAATAACTATATGTAGTTGCATGTCAGAGTTAGAACTGTCCTGATTCTAACATTTCAGGCATTTTTATATCTTACTAATCAAATTAAAGACATAACTTGTATTCCTAAATACAAGGGGTTAGAAAAATTCTCTAAATTCATCTCTTGGGATATGGAGCATTAATAGCCTGCTAATAATTAGACAAATATAGCAATTGATCTTGAAATATATATACCATACTTTAACTTTTCATTCAAATTATCTTGATTTTCTAAAGGAATATCCAGTTGTAATATTACTGCTGCTGTAGCACCTAACATTTGTTTAATATATACTGGGCGGTTTGTTAGGTACAGTTTATCCAGTTTGTTTCACAATCCTATAGAAATGTTGATGAGAGAGAGTTATAATGTTACTATTATCTGCTACAGCTAACATTTGTTTGTTAGGTACTAGGCACTTTGTTAGGTGCCTAATTTATCAAGTTCAAGTTTCACAAGCATATAGAAACATTGACAAGAGATAGATTTCAGTAGGAAATGGAATGAACAGGGTAGGACTCATAGAAGAGGAGACAGGATGTAGGCAAAGACTGTAAGGACATGAGGAAGTAATCCCGGTGAATTCCCGGAATAAGAATATTTTAAGCAGAAAGAACAGGGTGGAATGCAAGTTCTGCAGTAGAAGTGTGCCTGGCTGCACTGTGTGTTTGAGGAAGAATGAATGAGCCTTAATCAGGGCAGAATCAATACAGAGAAGAAGAGAAGAGATCAAAAGATAATGGGGGCAAATGATGAGGCACCTTGGCAGCAGGATGATGAAACATCCTATGCTCCCAGGCCTATTTATTTTTATGTGTATTTTCTGTTACTATTATTATAACTCCTTTCAATCTCTAATCTGGTTAGTATCATAAATTATATGGTCACTCTACTTATAAGCTTTATATTAATAGATATCTGGGCTTTTATACCAAATGTAAACAATAGCCATGCAGGGTTTTAAGTAAAAGAAAGATAGCTCTGATTTATGTTCAAAAAGGTTCTTTTGGCTATAGTTTGGGCATCTAAGTTCTTGGATATAGCTGGGAGAACCCTTACGAGTTTATTATGGAATTTCAGGTGAGAGATGACGGCTCAGACCAATGGTAGCAGTAGAAATGAACAGCGTGCTTGAAATTCAAATATTTTAAAGTTGAGCAAGCTTGATTTTATGATAGTTTAGTTAGTGATTGTTTAGTTGGTTGTTTGGTTAGTATTTTATATTTTTTAAGTAAAGGATTCTTTGATGAAATAAAGTTTTTTTTTTCTTTTTTCCATTCCTTTTTTTTTTTTTTTTTTGTCCTGAGAAACTAAAAGGGAGAATTTGTCATCAACTGAAATGATGAAGGCTGCAGGTAAGTGAGGTTTTTGTGAAATGATCTTGAGTTCATATTTGGGTGTGTTAAATTTAATTTATCTAAGAAAAAGCTAAGTGGTGATGAATGTAGGTTTTGTGTATCAGAGTCTGCTCTTCACAAAAAAAATTCTGGATTAGATATATTAATTTGAGAGTTGTAAATTCATAGGTGATATTTAAACCATGAGAATTGATAAGATTGTGAAGGAGTAGGCACAGGACCCCTTCAATTTTAAAAGTCCAAGAGAAGTAGAAGATGTAGCATTAGAGACCAAGAAGCAACTCCCATGATATCGGAAAAAATTCGAGAGAGTGTTCAGGCCTATAAGTCAAGTGAAGCAAGTATATCAAGGAAAAGAGAGCTGTGTCAAATGTTCTGATAAGTCAAATAAACAAGCATGCAAATAGACCATTAAATTTAGGAACTCATCTATCATTCGTAACATTGAAGCAATCAGATTCAGTGGAGTGACAGGAACTTATGTGGAATGCAGTCTTTGGAATTAAGAGAGTATAGGAGGAAAGAAATTGGAGATCTCAAGTTTATTACCAGAGAAATGAAGTAAAAGAAACAAAGAACAATATTAATCCTAATCCATCTAGAGCCATATTTCAACGAGGATGGTTCAAAGGATTTATTTATTTATTTTGTCCTTTTTCCATTTCCACCATGTGCTAGGTATGTAACATTAAGGAAGTTAGTGACTTTTCTAAACATAAATTTATAATAAAATGTATGTATGGTTATTATCTACCTCAGAGTGTTCAATGTCATATGTTCAATATAACAATGTTATATGTTCAATAAAGTGAGGTCTTCTATTGAAAGCATCTAATATGTAATAAAGTCTAAAAAGCAGTCATTATTTTTGTTGTTGTTACCACTATTTCTATTATTTCCACTATCCCTATTTGGTTTTTACTTACTAACATAGGAATGGTTGGAAGTGTCCTGTCTTTCCTTTCTCTTTACACTTTTATACCTCTCTTATTTTTCCTCTTGTCCCCGTGCTCCTAGTATCTCTTTCTCTGAGTCCAAAAATAAACTAATAAACAAACACACAAAGTAAAGATTAAGAACTTCTTGTTTAATCTATAGAAGGGAACTGGACGTTTTTAAATTCTCCTGCATAGTACATTCATCAGATAAAGAATTCTCTTCATTGACATTTTTATGTTATATCACAACGCCTCACCTCCTCAGGGTGAGGCTGAAGCAGAATGATAACGTGAAAGAGGTAGAGTTGTTAGCTACGTCTCTAATGTTCCACACTTTTCTGGCTCAAGATCTTTTCATTTGCTGCACATTTTGGTCAACATGTCCAACTCTCTCTTTCTTCACTGATTCTTAATTGTTTTACTCCAGAGTTCCACACTCCAATGCTGTTCAAACGAGAATGCAAATTGCCTCTAGCCTACATAAACAATTTATGAGCACTGAACATCTATGTAATCTCTATTTTTTAAAAGATGGTAGCAGTGAGTGTGGAGAAGAGAAACAATAATATGTTGTGGACCAAGTGTTCCTCCTCTACTTTTCCTCTTTCTGAGGCCCAGCACAACGCATCATGGCAGCCTCATCTTACAAATGGTTGAGAGCCATGGTAAATATGGCTCATCACCAGGGATTACAAGTCTCATTATTTCATCTTCTTTACACAAACTGTTAACCACAGTTGTAATTAGTATTTGTATATTTGGTACTCCATTGAATGGAATTTCTAGATTGTGAAATATATTTTCTTTACCTTGATATTCTGAATAATGGCATCCTGTTTTAAAGTTTTTAATGTAGTTAGAATTCAGATGTTTTAACTAAATTGAATCAAATTTGATTCCATTAAAACACTTACATAAATTTTTCCTATATTTAAGTATAATGACAGAAAGTTCTTTTATATATAATATTTTATGTCTGTCACTATAACTTCGGTTCTCACTTTATAACAGCATAAAACATTTCTCATCAATCCTTTCGTCCTCATGTGAGATAATGAATTTTCCTTGAGTTGTAGTCTTAAAAGAAATCACAGATTCTCTATATAATGTCATTTAATAAAGAAAAGATAATAATATAGCTCAATTTTCACTCTATTGACCTCTTTGATCACAAGTTTTGGTGCAACTTGTATTGGTTGTTGCGTATTGCTGTAAAGCCACATGTTGATTTATATGAGAGAGTAGTATATACTGTATAACATGATATTGGGTTCCAATACATGAAATGTAAAATGTTCAAAAGCCTCAACATGCTAAATAGAACTACCAAATATTGGTAACAGATGACTAAGGAGTTATTTAAACATCACAAAGCTATTGCAATAGCCATGGACTTCCATTTTACTCCAAATTCAATCCCTAAAAGGAGATTAGAGGAGGGCTACAGTGTTATGAACTGTCCAGATGGGAAATTCTTTTTCTTCTCCCCATGAAAGAGAGAGGGGGAGCCCCCAACCCAACACCAGATGAATCACTTTGCGTCAAAACTAGCTTGTGGCTTAGTAAGATATTACATCTGAAGATCTACTCTAGAGCTTCCAAGAAAAGAGAATTTGGTAAGATTATTCCCAGGAAACTGTGAAAAGAATCTCCTAATATTTGGTAACATACATAAACACAAAGACTGGTGCCTGATTCTGACATAAAGATTACCAAAGATTAGAGGCATACCTATAGTCATATAAACAATAAGAAAAGCATAGAGCTCACTTCATTTTGGCATAGTTGGAGACTGCAAAAGAGTAGTTTTCCAGTGTCTGCAGCTCCTGTAAAATGATCACATTCCCCAAATCAGTACAGAGTACCAACAGCAACTAGCATCAGACGAGCATCTGAGCTGAGCTGGAACTGAGACATTCTTCTAACACGGACAATGACAGTTTGCATAAAATAGGTATGTTCCCTCTCACTCCTTACCTTCAGGATCAAAGGAGATTGATCTTGAAAAGGATGAGATTAGAACGTGTCACAAAGTCTTGCCTTGTGTCTCCCTAACCACTGTTGCTGTTAAACTAAAGCATGACCGATGACTGCCTTTAAGGGTGCGAAGATATGAAATTTAAATTGGGTTTGAGATCAAAGTTGTAAATCAGACTTTACTTTTCATAAGCAAAAGTGGCCAGAAAGTTATGGAATGTTTCCAGACTATTATTTAAGAGATGAGGACTGTGAATAAGATGTAGAACTGTTAGACAGAAAATATAAATATCATTTCAAGTTCATTCTCCCTTTGAGATTCCTCTGTAAACTACATTTTACCTAAAAATGAGAATACATATATGGCTTATATAAGGAAAGAGGGAGAGAGGAAGAGAGAGAGTTAATGTTTAAACAAAAAAGTTTTATTAAAACATCTGAGAATTAAATGAATCATAACTTTTTCCTAAATGTGATTTTTAAAATCCAGTGGGAAGGTATTATAATTTAAGATTGCAAATTAAAGCATATTATTAGTAATTTTGGCTCAAGAATACTTTGTTTTATTCTCAACAAAACTTTTGTAGGGTTGAAATAACTAAGGTTTAATTATATCAATTTTTGGTGAGAATACAAGCCATTTTTAGTGAGATTATGACATGTTTTCTAATATCTACATCTCTGAGTTTTAGAATTTACATTGGAAAACACAGTGGCTATTTAAGTAACCAAAATGGATGACATAACTTTACTGCTCACTCTTGTTTCTATTCAAGTCAAAACATACATAAAAACTGTACTTTTCCTTCAGCAAATGACAAGTTCATAATTTTAAGATAATAAATTAAAACAATTTTTTTCTTCTTGAAATAAAATTCTTTCCTTCAACGTCGGATTTTTAAGGTTCTATTATATTTTCTCCCAAATGAATTGTTCGAATGTCAGTTACCAAACCAACAATTATTTTTCTTTTGTCTCTAACACTGCATTTTTGGAAGGCTTTAATATTGGTTGTCATTCACTGTTCAAAATGTATTGTCATTATTCTGTGTTTATACTCTAACGTATACAAGGATGACTGCTTCTAATTCAGCTTTACTAACTGCAGCTAATCATCTTCAGAGTTTACCTGAATAAGTAGTATTTAAGAATCTTGTACTAGGAAGTAATAGATAAAAATATTCTCTTGTCAGTTATATTCTCATTTCAAACTATGTACCATATATTTCACTACCACAGCACATTCCAGTTCTAAACTTCATTTGTACATAAAGTAAATTAAAGTTTTCATTTAAAAAGGAAATACTACAGCTATGCAATTTGACCACTGTATCATGTCATTAATCTAAAATTATTAAAAATTGAAAAGAATTGTAGCAAAATAAAACATCAATTATGTTGAAATAATGTATGTAGATCCTTGTATGGAGTATATCTGAATCTAGAATTTGTAGAAAACATAAATGTCAATGAGAAAATGAGAAATTAAATTAGATTAAATGTGTAAAATTAACTATAAAAAACTAAATTTACTAATTTTATTTCACAACACTAACAGTCATAAAGCAGCTCTTTGGCGTAAATAAATGAGTCAAATTGACTTTAAATATTGTCATATTTTCTATTTGGAACAAAAATAAAAATGGTTGAGTCTCTTAATTTGTGAGCCTATTATTACTTGAATATACAAAGAACAAAGTGATTTCTAAAATCATCAGAGCCATTTAAAATTAACTAACACTTAATGTGAATCTACATTTTCAAACCAGTAAGGCATATGTCAGTAAATTGGAAGCCAAAAATTCCAATAGGCTTATTTGAAATAAATATTAAGAAAAGTATATTTTAAACAATTCAATTGATCTTGATTGTTACTTTTTCTCCTCATTTGGCTGCTATAATATATATTTGGATTAAAAATAATATGCAGATTACTTATTAAATAGTGACACTGAATACTAGGAGGGTCACGAGACTAAAGTAAATCTGCAACACTATTAGAATGAAGGGATAAGTATTGTTTTAAGTGAAAGTAATTAAATTTATTAGAGATGAAATTAAGCTGTAGCCTCAGAGAAAAGATATTCTTCTATACATTGTTTTCAATAGTTTATGTTGTTTCAACACAAACATTTCTAATTATTTATTTCATTATAATTTTTAAAAATCTATGCGAAGAAAGTATATTCAGAATTAATTTCCATATATTCCCTACAAGTAGAAAATCTGTAACATGAAATTTCATAGATATCAAGGAACAGTAATGTCAAATGTAAAGGAGCACATAAATAGATTGACATTTCCAATAGGGTCTTTTTAAGTTATCAGATATAACTTACATGTAATGTTTATGAGAAAAAAACACTTTACGTCTAAGAGATATGTGTTATTGTGGCATTCAAAAAAGAACCTCTATACAGCTTCCAAGAACTTTACCCCATCATGCGATTCAGAAGAAGACCCACCTCATGCATTCTGATGTTAGATGTAGTCCAAGCCCTAGTCAGAAGTTTTCTGATTGATTTGTGTATAGGACATCCTAGAAAATCATTAGACATATTGGGCCAATCTTGCTATCATTCACTAGTGGCTAAGGGATAGGAAGAGAAGCCCAAACTACAGACCACTCAGGAAGAATCCCAAGATGAAAATGAGAGTACCAGATTTAGATTTTATTATCCTTTCTGACTGATTTTATAGATACTGAAATAAAATGATGCTTTGTCAAACTGTATTTCAGAAATCATCTGAATGAAAGTGAGAACTTGATTTAATTGCAAAGTCCTGGGATGCGCACCTCAAATCAAAATCTCTGGGGATTCTCTAGATTTATAATATACACTCATGGTTGGAAAATGATAATATCGGAGTTTAATTCCAAGAAGTGAAGTGAATGTCTAGCACATATACCTTAACGCAAACAAATAAATCTGTTCTTCCCAATTCTAGATTTTCCTGTGAGACCAGCCCACCTATAGAAGGGGACACTTGAGTATATCAGTATCATGCAGTGCAAAGACTTTGCTTCTAGTAAGGTTGTACTGGAGGATGACAGTCAGATAGAGGTTAACACTGGAAGATTTGTTGGGGTGTTTGCTGTTTGTTTGTCTGCCTATTTAATGATTCAGTGCTCTCTTCTAGTTTAATGGGTAAGGCCAGAGCTATAGGATAAATAGTCAATTTTAGGGAGCATGATATTTCAATAAAAATGATTTTTCCATTGCATTGCCTCAGTATTTGGGACTCAAAATTTTCTGCTCACAAAACTCTAGAAGAATGTAAACTTAGGAAATAAATAGTGCTACCCATACTTAACTAAATGTGTTCATTTGCGTAGGAAAATTTAAATGCTTGGTAGTTCTTACATCACTTGGTCACTTTTCTAGACAATGAATGAGATCATAGTTACAGATAAAAATGACATGGACATCACCATCATGCAGCTTATACTCCTCTTTCAAGGAAAGACCAAAAAAAAAAATGTGTCTCATTTTGCAAAGGTCATATTCAACTCTTTGTTGACTTGGTTTACTCTTTTTCTTCTTAATTTGTAGATAAAAAACTTTCCTTCACTATATATGTTACAAATTGCTATCTGTAGTTGCCTTTTCATTTTCTTCATGGTATCTTTAACTTATTTTTTAAATATACATATTGAAAAATTTACTTACCTTTGGTGCACAGTCTATGAATCTTAACAAATACATGTATGTGTGTAATCATCAGCAGAATCAACATAGAGAACAGTTTCATCACAGCAAAAAACTTCTTTTGATTTTTTTCTACTCATACTTTCCCTCACACATAATCTATGGAAAACATTGATTTTTTTCACTGTTACTATTTTATTTTTTCAAGAAACTCAATGTTGGTTCACTGAAACTTTGGATTCTGGTCTTTTTCCAAATTCAGCTACTGCTATTTGCTACTTAAGAGTTATCAAATAGCTGGTCTGTGCATATTGTCCAAGTTTTATGGCTGCATTCAGCAGGAGAGCTAGGATGGAAAGAGCTTACTCCATGTTAACGTGGAACTGGACTTAGTGGTGTCTTTGGATGAACTTAAGTTCTTGATTTTAGTGGAGTCAAAATTAACAATTTTGTGTGTGTGCTCATTGTGTGGTTGTTTTCTCTTTAAGATATCTTTCCTTACAAAAACTGTAAATATATATTTCCCTCTGTCACCTTGTAAAAGTGTAATTGGTTTATCTTTCAAATTCAGGTATTCAAATCATCTGAGTTGATTTAGTGTTAGATATAAGAGAGGGTTCAAGACTCATTTTCTTTCTTCTCTATATAAACAATTAACAAATTACCATTTACTGAAAAAAAATGCCTTTTTCTTATGGCTCTGGAATGCATCAGATATCAAGTGCCCCTACATGCAAGCATCAATTTCTTAATTCTGTTTCAATATATTTCACTATCTTACACCAATACCACTGTCTTAATACATCTTAACATTTTTCCTCTCTAAATATTAATGTACAATATAATAAAAAATAATCCAAGAGAAAAGAATATAAATAA
>NW_012143745.1:1221222-1223290 GCF_000956105.1 Propithecus coquereli | reverse complement strand
ACAGCAGAACTGATCAAGCAGAAGAAAGAATTAGTGAGCTTTAACACAGGGTATATGAAAATACACAGGCAGGTTAGGAGAAAAAAAAAAAAAAAGAATGAAGCAAACCGATCAGATCCAGAAAATGGCCTCAAAAGACCAATCTAAGAGATATTGACTTTAAAGAGGAGGTAAAGAGAAAAATTGGGGTAGGAAGTTGATTCAAAGAAATAATAACAGAGACATTTCTGAGGAAGTTATCAATATTCAGGTACAAGAAGGTCATAGAAAAGCAATCAAATTTCACCCAAATAAGACTACCTCAAGGAATTTAATAAACTTTCAAAGATCACATATAAAGAAAGGATCCTTAAAACAGCAAAAGAAAAGAAACAGAAACATATAAAGGAGCTCCAGTACACCTGGCAGCAGCTAGCTCAATGGAAACCATACAGGCCAGGAGAGAGAGGCATGACATATTCAAAGTGCCAACAGGGGAAAAAAAACTTGATCCTAGAACATTATGTCCTGCAAAAATGTCATTCAGACATGAAGGGGAAATAAAGACTTTCCCAGACAAACAAGGGCTGAGCGATTTCATCAATTACAGATCTTTCCTACATGAAATGCTAAAGGGAGTCCTTCAATCTGAAAGAAAAGGATATTAAAGAACAATAAGAAATCATCTAAAGGCATAAAAGTCACTGGTGACAGTAAGTACACTGACAAATACAGAATACTCTGTCATGCTAAAAGACAAACCTATCAAAAATAATAACCACAACAACTTTTTAAAAGGCAGATAGTATAAAAAGATATATAGAGAAACAACAAAAAGTCAGAAACCAGGAAGAAAGGAATTAAACTGTAGAGTTTTTTTTAGCTTTCTCTTTGCTCGTTTGTTTTTAGTGATCGGAGTTATCACCAGTTTAAACTACTTGGTTATGAGGTGTTTTTTTGCAAGCCTTATGGTAAAATCAAATCAAAAACCTACAATAGATACACAAAAAATGAAAAGTAAAGAATTAAATCACACTACCAGAGAAAATAACTTTTAACAAAGGAAGACAGGAAAGTAGGAAGAAAGAAAAAGAAGACCCCAAACAACCAGAAATCAAACAACATGGCAATAGTAAGTCGTTACCTATCAATAAGAGCACTGAATATAAATGGACTAAACTCTTCAGTCAAAAGATACAGAGTGGCTTAATGGATAAGCAAACAATACCCAACTATATGTTTTCTATATGAAACCCACTTCACCTATAAAGAAACACATAGACCAAAAATAAATGGATGAAAACAATATATTCCATGCAAATGGAAACCAAAAAAGAGCAGGAGTGGCTGTATTTATATCAGATAAAATAGATTTAAAGACAAAGCTTTAAAATTAAAAAAAGAAGGTCATTATATAATGATAAGGGATCAATTCAGCAAGAGAATATAATTCTAAATAGATATGAACCTAACACTGGACTACTAAGATATATAAAGCAAATATTATTAGAGCTAATGAGACAGATAAACACTCATACCGTAATAGCTGAAGACCTTAACAGTCCACTTTCAACATTGGACAGATCTTCCAGACAGAAAAGCAACAAAGAAATATTATACTTATTCTGTAGTACAGATCAAATGGACCTAATACATATTTACGGAACATTTTGTCCAATGGCTGCAGAATACACATTTTTTATCCCTCAGCACATGAATCATTCTAAAGTATAGGCCATATGTTAGGCCACAAAATAAGACTTAAATATTAAAAAAAAAATGAAATCATACCAAGTTTTTTCTCTGACCACAATGGAGTAGAACTAGAAATCAATGAAAAGTGGAAATTTGGAAACTATACAAACACATGGGAATTAAAGAATATGCTCCGGAATGACCAAGGCATCAGTGAAGAATTTAAGAAGGAAATTTAAAGATTTATTTAAAAAATTAAAACAAAAACACAACATATGGAAACCTATGGAATACAGGAACAGCAGAAGCATTACTGAGAGGGAAGTTTACAACAATTAAGTGCCTACATCAATAAAGTAGAAAGGGTTCAAATAAATAACCTAATGATGCATCT
>NW_012143745.1:1217043-1220677 GCF_000956105.1 Propithecus coquereli | reverse complement strand
TAATACCAATCCTACTCAAACTATTCCAAAAAATTGAGGAGAAAGGAATACTTCCAAACTCCTGTTCCAAGGCTAGTATCATCTTAAACTTAAACCAAACAAAGACACAATAAAAAAGAGAAAACTACATTCCAATATCTCTGATGAACGTAAGTATAAAAATCCTCAACGAAATACTAGCAAATCAAATTCAACAACGTATTATTAAAAAGATTATTTGTCCCGATCAAGTGGGATTTATCCCAGGGATGCAAGAGTGGTTTGACATATGCAAATCAATCAATGAGATACATCATATCAACAGGACGAAGGAAAAAATATGATCATTTCAATTGATGTTGCAAAAGCATTCAATAAAATTCAACATCCTTTTGTGATAGAAACCCTCAAAAAACTGGGTATAGAAAGAACATACCTCAACATGATAAAAACCATATATGACAGACCCACAGTGAGTATCATACTGAATGGGAAAACAAACTGAAAGCCCTTCCTCTAAGATTTGGAAACAGATAAGGATGCCCACTTCACCACCGTTATTCAACCTAGCAATGGAAGTCTTATCTAGAGCAGTCAGACAAGAGAAAGAAATAAAGGACATCCAAATTGCAAAGGAGGAAGTCAAATTATTCTTGTTTGCAGATGAGATAATCTTATATTTAGAGAAACCTAAAGACTCCACCAAAAAACTATTAAAACTGATAAAAAAATTCTGTAAAATTAGAGAATACAAAGTAAATACAAAAATATCAGTACCATTTCCATATGGGAACAGTAAACCATTGGGGGGGGAAATCAAGAAAGTAATCCCATTCACAATAGTTATGAACAAAATAAAATACCTAGGAATATACTTAGCTAAAGAAGCGAAAGATCTCTACAATGAAAACTGTAAAATGTTGATGAAAGAAATTGAACAGGACACACAAAAAAGAGAATGATATCCCATGCTCATGGATTGAAGAATTGATATTGTCAAAATGTTCATACCCAAAGCAATCTACAGATTCAACAGTAAAAAATTGTTATGAGATTATGATGTGGAGAAAAGTTCTAAAATATTTATATTGGAATGTAAAGAAACTAGGGATATGTGGTATGAATGCTTGCCAGTGCTTAGTACCCATGTGGTGTTTATGGTCACTAATCAAAATAAAAATAATCAACTGGTTGTATGTGTTTCTTTAGCCAAGTTCAGCCCACTGTGCTCCACCCCTCCTCTAGTACAACCACAGAGTATGCAAAGAGTTTAGTCAGGGGTAAAACTATTCAGGCCAAAATGATGATAATGAGGCATAAACATTTACTCCAAATACTTACTCTATTCCCCTACATTTTTAAATTTCCATGATAGTTTGGGCCCTTGACTATATAAGTTAGTAGACTCTGAAAAATAGTTTCGAGCCAGTTACAAGCTGGTGTTCTGCCTCCATCTTTTCATATAATTACTTTGGAGGGTATATGTTCCAAATGGCACAGCTACAAAATGGACTGGGACTGTTCTCTTGACATAAATCATACTATATTGCAAGAATAAATGTTTAGCCACTGAGTTTTGGGAGCTCATTTGGGATCACAGCACAGTCTATCCAATCTCATGACATGCAGAAATTTGGTAGTATATCTGTGGTACAGAAATGAGATGACACTCTAAGAGAAACTTATAATATTTGACATTGAAATATGGCCAGATTGCAGTCAAACAGGATGATGATATGGAAACTAGAACAATGTTAATCTTCACCATGCAGTACCAAAATATTTGGTAGTCTTTATCATGCAGCTGAAATGAGGAATTGGTAAACAGTATGACAAGTATATTTTGGCAAATACGAATTTATTTTCACAAGTTATTACAAAAAATAAGATCGGAGAATGACTGATATACAAGTAGAAATGAATGGGAAGAGGCAAATTTCATATTTCATGGATTTGTATGTTTGGAATGATAGATTCCTTCCAGACTAGATAAGAAATAGCAAAAGATGAGACTGTAAGACACTTTGAGAATAAAAATGTCCAATAAATACTCATATTGTGCAAAGTGACAATGTAGAAATATAACTAAGAGTGTGAACTGTCCAGCTTTTTCAAATTGCTTTCATGTAGCCTCCATTAAATTAAGACAGAGAGATAGAGGAGTGATGTAAAAAATAAATAAGGTGTATTTGAAATTGCAGTCTTGAGAGTTAACTTTGGATTTTTTTTTCTCTTGGAACTAACTGGAAGCAAATAGATCAGAAGCCTATGAAATTTATGAGGGTAATGTAGTACCAAAGAAAATTTAGGCCCAGTTTTTAAGAATCTTTTACTATACCACATTAAAAACAACTCTATTGTCATTATGCAGACAAGAAATGGGCTGGGAAAGCAAGAAAGATATTCCCCATTGCTTATGGCAGCTCCACCTGGAGAATAAAATAGTGGCCAAATTCAAGAAATTTCCTCCATAATATCATAGTAAGGCTGCCCAAGGCCTTCACTGTACCAGTCCAGGGAACATTCAAAACCGCTAAAGAGCGAGAATAGCTGTGTCTCCTATTGTTCCCCTTTCTGAATGGTATTGTTATTGAAATTACCAGTTGCTATTCCACAATTTCATATTGATAGAGTGAGGTAGGTAAAATATTAATTTTGTTTATAAGTTCAAGATCTCTGCACCAAAAAGGAGTCACATTCAGATCTCATGCAAAGATGACTAAACATTACCTAGAGATCCTATAATTTTACCTGGGGACTGAATGAGTTTTTGGTTTGAGTACCTTGAGAATAGAGTTTTATACATGGAGAAGAAAATAAGCAAAGGTTAATTGGCCAAAAGAAAGGCAGACCATGGGAGAAATCCCCTTTAGTGATCTCCTAACATTACTCGTCTTTGCTTGTAATTATGTTGGAGCCATGATTCTAGTTCAGGCTCTAGAAATGCAGAGTGAATCATACACATCACTATGGGGAAGAGGCAGTTAAGAGAGTGTGTTTTCTCCCTGCTTCTCTTTTACTTACGTTTAGTTACACAGTTCTCAAAGTAAACACGTTCCAGAAGATAGTATAGCTATGATGGAGGAGGGTCTTAGGTGTACAGGAGGGAAACAAATGTTTATTGCCTTAGAATACTACAATTATTGGTCTAACTGATTACTGTAGCCTAGCCAAGCCTGCCTTACAGAGAGGGGGAGAAAGCCACAGAAGCACAGGCTTTATGCAAGAATTTTCATTCAACACCCATTGAATCTTCCAAGCAAAGTTTTTCGTTTGTTTGTTTTTTCCCTTTTTTTTTTTTTTTGGTTTCTTATTTGTTTATTTAATTATTTAGTTTGATCCGTTTGGTCATATATATCTGTTTATTAAGAATTTGATTTAAAGAAAAACTTTTTTTTCTTATAAGTGAGCATAATAATTGCCTTAAAACACATATTAATGTGAAATTTCATTAACAACATAGA
Organism: Propithecus coquereli; assembly: GCF_000956105.1. Classification (NCBI taxonomy): domain Eukaryota; kingdom Metazoa; phylum Chordata; class Mammalia; order Primates; family Indriidae; genus Propithecus; species Propithecus coquereli. Next base: position 1,217,234 of record NW_012143745.1, on the reverse strand, counting down.
GTAGGTATTGTTCATAAGATTGTCTATGTAATAATGACATGAGTATATTAGCTTTTATACATCTATATAACTGCATTAGTTTTGTGAATATGTTTTCTATAGTAGTTATAGAAGCAGATCATAATAGAAATATTTATAGACTTGAAGGAACCTATGAATTTTAAAGTAAGTGAAAATTTTGACTAACTATA
>NW_012143745.1:1214304-1216993 GCF_000956105.1 Propithecus coquereli | reverse complement strand
CTCATACTTGCTGGTGAGAATGTAAATTTATATAACCTTATAGCTAGAAAAATTTAGGTATATCTTCTAAAGCTAACAATGTCCATGTTGTAGCATGTTTATTTTACCTTCTTTTTAACTAGAAACAACATAACCACATTTATTAAGGAATTAGAAAAATATTTGTATTAATAAATGAAATATTATACCATGATTAAAAAAACCAATTCTATCTCTATGTGTCCATATGGGCATATATCAAAATTGTAAAGTTTATTAGAAAATGCAAGTTGAAAATTATAGGAAAATTGTGAAGTAAATTATATAAATATTAAACCCACAAAATAAAATATTCCTATTTTGAACATCTAGTTAAAAGGTTCACTGGTCATAAAAGTACATTATCATTAAATGAAAAAATACATCCCAGAAAAAGGGTCAGTTGTGTCAGATGGCACCTTAGCTGTATCTGCAACAGATTATTGAAGGCAAGGAAGAGTGAGCAAGATAGTGAGAGACAAGAGAGATCTGAAATGTATATTTCAAAACCATTGTATATGTTAAAACTAGGATTTAGAAATATAGATTTTATTTTTTAATTTTTGTAACTTTAGAATATTTGATAAATTTTTAAAAGACATTTTAGTGGACCAGTTGGAGACTTTGAGGGTAAATAATTTGGTTCAGGTGTTGTACAGTAAATGTGAGCAGAGAAATGATAAAATACCTATAATAGCACATGAAGTAAAGAAAGGGGATTTTTAAAATTATTGCATTTTATTCTTCTTCTTGCTTTTTAGATGGAATCCACTTTACCATAATTGAATAAGTGAAAATATCACAATACTATAATACCTGCTTAAAAAATTTCCAGCAGACATGGGGAAATATAATTTAGAAGAGATAGGAGTTATTTTTAAGACCAAATTCTATGATAAGCTAAAACAGGTAGTACTCAGGTGGAAAAAGAAGGTAAATTTATTCATTGTTTCTAATAGAGAAAGCAAAATATATGAGAGAGAAGGCAAAGAAAGACCACCAAATAGAACCCTCCAGCAATCATCCCCCTGCAGGAATACCAAAATGAACTATCCACACAGGAACACACCTTCAGAAGAATGAAAAATCAGGTGAATGGTCACAGTACCTGGTCTCAACATCACATAAAGGAAAGAGGCACTCAAGAGGGCAGGAAAGAGTCCTGCATTGCCTGAACCACCACTGCCCCGTCTCCCACAAGGGCCATGTGGAGAGAAAACCTGTGTGGTTGGGGAAGGGAGAGGGAAGTGATCTGGGACTTTACATTAGAACTCAATGCTGCCCAGGAGGAGCAGAATTCTGCTGACCCAAGGAGGGAGCATTTTTAACAGCCCAGGTCAGAGGGGAAAGCCCTGCCCTGGTGCTTGGAACCTGACTTCTGGCTAACTCCACCACTGGCTGACTAAAGTGGAATGCGGACTGGAATAAATTTGAAAAGCAGTCAATCCACAAACTGCAGTCCTTGGGCAAGTCCTGGTGTTGTGCTAGGCATGGAGTCAGTGGATGTGGGATGGATGTAACCCAGTGAGGCAGCCAAGGGAATGCCAGCACCACCCCTCCTCCATCAGGGCAGTGCAGTTCAGGGAGACTCCTTCCACTTGGGAAAAGGAGAGGGAAGTGTACAAAGGACTTTGTCTTGCAAGTTGGGTAGCAGTCAGACACAGCCAAATAAAGGAACAAGCAGATTCCTAAAACCCCCAATTCCAGAATTTGGTTCCTGAATGACATTTCTCGACTCACCCTAGGCCAGAAGGGGACCTTTCCCTGAAGAAAGGACCAGTCGTGGCAGGATTCACTACTAAACAGTCTTTTGGCCTTGAATAAACATCAGTGGTAGTCAGGCAATAGTCACCATGGGCCTTGGGTGAGACCTAGCACTGTGTTGGCTTCAGATGTGATCCAACAAAGTCCTAGCTATGGTGGCCATGGGCATACTCACATCACCCTTTCCCCAACTTCAGGCAGCCCAGCATGGAAAGTGAGACTTCTTATGTTTGGGGGAAAGTGAGGGAAGAGTAGGAGAGACTTTTCCTGATAATCCATGGGAATCTCCTCTATCTTATACAAGACCAGCGAAGTGGTACCTCCAGGAGTCTGCAAGAGTCACAGCATTACTGGGCTTGGAGCACCCCCAGTGCTATACAGCTGCAATTACCAAAGACTTAGATAATAGCATTCAATCCCTTTGAATACCTGGACAGACTTCTCAAGAAGGATGGGTAAAAAGAAGCCCGACTATGAAGATTTGAATAAATACCTAACTTATCAATGCCCAGACATTGGCAAACATCTATAAGAAAAAGAACATCCAGAAAAATATGACTTCACCAGATTAACTAAATAGGGCACCAGTGACCAAACCTAGTGTGATGGAGATGCATGACTTTTCAGACAGAGAATTCAAAATATCTGTTTTGAGGAAGCTGAACAAACTTCAAGATAACACAGAGCAAGAAATCAGAATCCTATCATACAAATTTAACAAAGATATTGAAATAATTTTTTAAAAAGTCAGGTAGAAATTCTGGAGCAGAAAAGTTCAATTGACAAGTTCAAATATGTATCAAATTCTCTCAACAGCAGAACTGATCAAGCAGAAGAAAGAATTAGTGAGCTTTAACACAGGGTATATGAAAATACACAGGCAGGTTAGGAGAAAAAAAAAAAAAAA
>NW_012143745.1:1199862-1201703 GCF_000956105.1 Propithecus coquereli | reverse complement strand
ACTGTTATTATCCTACCGTTATAATTATTATAATTAAAATTATAATGAAATAGAAAAAAATCCATTTGATAATAGTACATGGTAAATTCTCTGTAGACCTATACAAATGTCATTGAACTATATTTCAATATGTCAGTTTATGAAAGCAGCAGCTCCTAAATTTTGGTTACTTTTTTTTCCTACAAAAAACTATGTATGTCAATGCTGCTTTCTTAGAAACTGAGAATAATGATTCTGCTTCATAAATAGGTCATTCTTAAAAACTGGAAAATTCGGCATAGGAAATTAATATAGAATTTTTAGCATATATTTTTAAGCTATGAAGTCAACATTCACTGAAAAAGTTATGAACATTTCAGTTTTAGCTGCAAAATTTAAAGAGTTGGAAGTAGTTGCTGCCATTCTTATAATAAGGAAAAACTGGAAAATAAATACTGACTTTTCTTAGACGCCTTCAAGGATTGATATTAGAGAGCAAATCAACACCCCAAAATCTGGAAAGACAAGTTTGTCCCTGGATGTACAGAAACTGAGATTTGCTTACCTGTAGGAGAAGCCACTGGAGCTGTAGCCTAGCAGGACTATTTAAATGGTGATTTTGATACATTGCCGGAGGCTGAGTATAAACTAGCTTGAGTGTGAAAAACTCCTGAGGGCTGTAGTCTTTGATCCCATACACTCACTGTTGAGGGGAGGGGATGTCACCACACACCATGCTGGGTGACATGGAAGTTATACTCAGGAACAGAGTGAAACAGAAAGGGACCATGTGAGGCAGGTTCTACAGTAACAAGAGTGTGGGTTAGACCCTGGCTCCCACAGGAGAATGCGATTAGTTTGTCTGAATAATTTTGTTCACTGACAGGAAGATCAAACCCTAGTTAGTACTGAGTGGTGTGGGAGCACAGCTGGTCTGGTGGATTGGATACTTAGCTGGGAAGGGAGCATTTCCCACTAGATGGAAAACTGATAGGTGAATATTGCAAGGTCTTATGATAAAAGGTCAATATAGAAAAGTTAAGTGCTTTCCTAAATACTAGCAATGAACAATCAAAATTTGATACTGAAAAAATGTATATCCCTTATAATAGATTCAAATAAAATGAGGTACTTAGGTATAAATCTAACAAACATGCAAAGGATCTCTATGTAGAGAACTACAAAACATTCATGATAGAAATAAAGAATCCAATAAATGAAGAGATATCTGTATTCAAGGATTGAAAAACTCAGTATTTAAGGTGTCAATTCTTTTCAACCTGATCTATAGATTCAGTATAATTCTAATCAAAATCCCAACAATGTATTGTGAAGATATCGAAGAACTGAATCTAAAATGAAGATGCAAAACAAAATGCCTAGAAAATCCAACCAAATACTGAAAAAGAAGAATAAAGTCAGAGATTCTGAGGATTTCAAGAAAATGCTCTAAAACTACAGTAACTAAGACATCTTAAAATTGACTACAGAACAGACACACAGATCAATGGATCAGAATATAAAACCAAGAAATAGACCCAGAAAAGTATATTCAACTGATTTTGGACAATGGTACAAAAGTAAATCAATGGATAATTGTTTGTCTTTTCACCCAGTGATGGTAGAAAATTTGCATTTCCATATGCAAAAAAATGCATCTAGACATAAACCTTACACCTTACACAAAAAATATCATAGGTCTAAATGTAAAATGCAAACCTATAAAGTTTATTTAAGAAATTATAGGGGGAAATCTATATGATCACAGGGTTGGTGACAAGTTTCAGATGCAATATCAAAATGTCAATTATAAAAGAAAAAATTAAGTTGTTTTTGACTAAAATTTAAAACTGTTGCTCTGT
>NW_012143745.1:1197354-1198154 GCF_000956105.1 Propithecus coquereli | reverse complement strand
AAAAGTAAATTGATTGTATGTTGAAGCCTCATGTAATATTTGTTTATCCTTAAACTCTGCTTTCAAGGCAATATAGCAGGTTTGTAAAAATATATTATCAGTTAAAATTACAAACATTTGAATAAGGCTACTTGGTGCTGTAGCAGATGCTGATAGTACCCCATAAATACCCTTTCTGCATTTAGCATATCTATGTTCCCTAAGGAAGCTTCCAACTGCCAATGTTGCAACTATTTGTCTGAGGGCTTCTCTGGCCTCCAAAGACCATACTGTGAGCTCGGAGCTTGTAGAAACTGCAGGCAAATTAACAGCCTCAAGGAGCAGCCCTCAACCAATAATAAAGTGTTCTTTAGAGGGATGTATCAGAAGCAAGATTTCTACCATGTACACAGAGTTCCCCATCTGGATTAAGCTTCCACAGCCTGCAGTGGTAACTTGTTTTAAAATATAAACATTTTTGGTTTCCTTTCTTCCCTTATTTTGCATCCTAGACCCCTATCAGGTTTCATCATATCACAAACCAAATAAACTACTTACACTTGAATCCTTATCTCAGATTCCACTTCTGGATAATTCAAATATTGCCACCCACAGTCCCCTAAGAAGAAGCCTTTTATCTCAAAATACTTGTTACTTGAGCCAAAAATCTTATTAATCACATGACTCACTCTGTGTGAGTTTCAATAAACCACTGCTGTTCACCCCAATATCTTTTCACAATACCTATATATAGATTAAATTGAATTAATTTTCATCTCTAGGATGGTTAGCATTGAGTAATAAAAACTATTTAATACATT
>NW_012143745.1:1191196-1193417 GCF_000956105.1 Propithecus coquereli | reverse complement strand
AAAAGATATACATTTAATTTCAAAATTTAAGGTAATCACTTAATAAAAATGATTTGAAAACTTATGCCCTCACAAAAACCTTCATGTGAATGTTTACATCATTTTTATTATAATTTCCAAACATTGGAAGCAACCAAGATGCCCTTCAATTAGTGAATAAATAAGCTAACTATGGCATATCCATGCAATGAAATATTATTCAGCAATAAAAAAGAATGAGCTATCAAGCCATGTGAAAACATGTTTGAAATTGAAATTCTTATTGTTAAGTGAAAGAGGTCAGTCTGAAAAGGCTATGTACTGAACAATTTTGTAAGGCAAATCTTTAGAGACCTTGAAGAGATCAGTGGTTGCTAGAGGTTTTGGGAGAGGCAAGGGTTGAATTTATGTAGCACAGGGATTTTTTTTTAAGTTGGTAAAATTCTTCTGTATGATCCAGTAATGGTGAATACCTTGACATTTGCCAGAATACAAATAGGACTTTACATAGAATGAGAGAACTTTACAGCATAAAGGGTGAATTTTAGTATATGCAAATGTTAAAATATCATTTAGGAGGTCTAGGGATTCCAGAATAGAATACAGACCATGATTACAGAATCTCCATATGCATGAAGTAGCCCTTATTGACCCAAGTAAATACAGTAAAAATCTCAATCAATGGAGACCAAGATTTTGAGGACCTGTCCAAGAAAAACACAAACCATGGAAAGCTGTGAGTCATTTTCCAAAGGGAAATTTGGAAACTTCAGAATTTTGAAGGCCTACAGAAAGAAGAAAAAAGGGAGGAGAGGCTGATGAGGCAAAGCAGTTATATTCTTGTGAGGCCCAGGAAATCTACATTTTACATAAAATAAGGGGAGTATTAGAAGGGGATAAAGGGAGTAAAGGAAGCATCAATTTTGCAGATGTCCCTGGGTAGATGGCAGAATGTCTGATTCTGTCCTGTCTCCAGTTCTGTTACCTACAAAGATGAACTTATAGTAATTTATTATTAGTATAGAATCAAATAGACTTTAATTGTAGGTTCTAGACATAGGAACAATTTGCATATCCTTGCTTATAGCAGATTAGCAAAGCATTTCCTTAATGAATCTTCTGTGGGGTCATTTCTTCACAGATGCCTGAGGCTTTTACCTTTTCTTTTGCATAAGGACTTGGGGAGGGTGGCCTGGAGACTGATTTTCTCTTTACACCATGATGAAGGAAGTGGGAGAAATCCTGCTATCCTAAGTAACTTTGTAAAATGTGTAAAGAATTTAAGACTAAATGCCAAAGGAACTGTACATAAGCACTGGACTCTAGTTCATAAAATGTTATCCATGAGGGTATTGCTTAACAATTATGAAACCTCTACACATGTATGGTAGAATTGAGCAATTAAGTAAATTGATGACAAATGGTAGGAGGAAGGTTTCTCATTGTTGGAGTGTGAGATTATAGACAAGTAAAAGAAGACAACAATGATGTGTTTGGTAGTGGATTAGAATTGAAGACATCAGTATGAACTCATGTAGAAATAGATAGATACTTACAGGAATATTTATAGATATGGGTATGTACACAAATTAGTATACATAGATATATTCCCATGCTCTGTTAACTGAGAGGGCCTAGAAACAAGGACAGTGCAGTAGTCACAGCACACGAGCTCTCAGGTATTGGTTTCTATTATTGTTCTCTAAGAAAAGCATCCTGGATTCTTTTACTAAATAAGTGAGGGTCAGAGGGTGGGGCGGAGAATATTCAAAATGGGTCTGGATCATTTTGTAGTGCCAGATAATAAGGAAGAACTCACAGAAACACAATGAAGGGATATGTCAAATGGACACAAGAGCTGACTGAAAGAGCTCAGAATGTCCAAAACTGGAATAATTAGAATAATCAAATAAGTAATATGCTATTGGATTATAACCTAATGTATTAAATAAATACCCTTTGATACATAGTGATATAAATAATTGTACAAATAAATAAATTGGGAGACAATAGACCGATCCCCAATGGAGATTAATTCAAAATTCTTTAGCATGGTCTAAGCATAGTGAATTCCATCAAAGAGTACAGTGTGGAAAGTAGGGGGGGGAAGTGTAACTATTAATACAATGTAGAAACTGACCAGTACTACCGCATTCAGGTGATTAATGATAATATAAACAGACACAAGTCACTCTCATATGATGTGATGAGAATGACAATCTACCTCTGAGATCTGCCTCCC
>NW_012143745.1:1176443-1190456 GCF_000956105.1 Propithecus coquereli | reverse complement strand
CTTGATAGTAACAGTGGGCTACACATACTGACTTGCTCACAAAGAATAGATCATAGAAAAGCAGAAGCAGTAAGTTTCACAATCAATAAATCTGGCAAGTGTTCCTTAATCTTTAAAGGTTAGCATCCCCGGTGATGTTATGTATTACCTGATATGATGTGCTGAGAAGGGCATTTTGTGCTATTCTGTCCAAAAACTCATAATTCCAGTCTAATTATAAAAAAAAAATCAGAGAATTCCAAGTTGGGTACATTCTGTAATAATACTTGGCCAGTGCTTCTAAAGACGGTCAAGGTTATAGAAGGCTAGGGGAGACTAAGAAACTGTCACAGATCAGAGGAGACCAGGAAGACATAACTATAATGTAGTGCCCTGGATTTGAATATAGAACAGAAAGAGAACATTACTGGAAAAACTAGTGGAATCCAAATAAAGTCTGTAGTTTGTATTAATGTACAAGTGCCAGTTTATTCATTTTTATAATTTTTCCATGGCACTGTAGGATACTAAAAAGGGGGAAAACTGTGTGTGTTATATGGGAACTCTCTGTATTACCTCTGAAACTTTTCTGTAGTTCTAAAAGTATTCCAAAACAAAATAGCTGATTTAATAAGAAAGATGTAGACATTATTTTATAAATAGTATTGACAGTACTACTAGCTGTGGGGGAATAATAATGGCTTAACATTCTTTTTCATTCTTCCTTCAAAAAGTGAAGTCTAGTTCTGAAATTCCTTCTAAACCTAACTAAGTTTGTGAATGTTCTGTTGAACAGAATCATGTTGGAAATGACTGTTCCAGTTCAGGACCTAGTCTTAAGAAGACTCTCCAATTCTGATTTCTCCATCTTTGAACCCAAATGCCATGTAATGAGAAAGCCCAAACAGTAAAATGAAAGAAAAATGAAGTTCCCAATCAAAAGAGCTGAGGTTCCTAATGACAACCAGCACCAATCTGTCAGCCATGTGGATGTGAATATTCCAGCCTTACTTAAGTCACCTCAGCTAACACCATTTAAACAGACACAAACTGTTCCCATCGAGCCTTGATTAAATCACATCATGAGTAAATAAATGATCGCAATTGTTTTCAGCCATTAAGCGATGGCGGGGGTGGGGGTGGTGGTTTGTTATTTAACAATATGTAGCTAAAACAAAATTTGGTTTCAGAAATAGTATGCTATGCTGCTGAAACAAAAACCTAAAACATGCAAAATTAGCTTTGAAACTGAATGGTGGGGAAAAGTCTCGAGGAGATTGCTGGGGAATGCTGGAAGGACAGTGATATTGTTATTGGATATAGGAGGCAAGTGGAATAACATTGGCCAACGTTGTTACTTGACATATTCTCAAAAATAGAAATGGCATCTAATCAACTCATGGATATGACTTAGGAGATTTCCAGGTAGAATGCCGCAAACACTAGCTGGCTTCTTTGTGATTGTTGTGGTAAAATGCAAAGCTGCAAGAAGAGCTAAAATTAACTCTTCAGGTTTTAGTAGAATTTAAAGGAAATATAAAGGAGCAGGACTATGTTTGAAATTAAAGCTGTATTTCATTCAAAGCCTCTAAACAAGAGGTTATCAAAGTAATAAATGGCTTCAGAAAATGATCAAATCCAGGGCGATTTTAGGCCAAATAATAAGTTGCCTCTGAGTCATATACATCAATGGTGGAGCTTGTAAGAAGCTTTGCTAAGGCCTAAGAAAAATATAAGGATATGCCTCACAGACTCATGTATCTGGACAAGAGCTTGAAAGCAACATAACTGTGTTGTGTAACAGGAGCCTCAAACATGACCTAAGGTTAGAGAAGGGCCCAACTTGGAAAGAAATGCGGGCTTGACTTTTATTTCATTGTGTTAAATATAAATTGCATACAAGGAACTAACAAAGTTTGCAAAAGAGTATTTCACTTGGACTGAAAAGGACAGAGAAAGTTCAAAATGAACAGTGACCTCTAAATCCTTAATCTTCTATGAGTATGATCAAAACTGAGAAAGCTATTCAGCTGCAAATTTGAAATATATCTCATGGAAAAAGGCAGAGTCAAGAGCTCAGAGGATGAAACTAAGAGCCACAGAAAACCATTCTAAACGAATAGAACTGAATGGTAATCAAGCAATCGATAATATGCAAGTAGATGGATTTCAAAATTGTTATGAAGCAATGACTTCTATGTGCTTACCATTTGCTTCCTTTTTGAATGCACATCCATTGCATATTCCCTACCTCTATTATTTTATTTGGCTATATGTAGGCAACAACATTTTTCATTTTCCTTCATAGTATTTTTTAAATCAAGAGGAACCACATGTAAAGAACTACCTCCACCACTAGCCCTCCTGATACAGGTGAAAATATTCTGGATTTTGAGTATGATAACAAATGGGAAAAATCTTTAGGAGGTCTTACAGGAAGGAGGGGTATTTTGCATGTGAAAGTTACGTAAATAATTGTGGCTTGAGAGTAGAATGTTGCAGACTAAAAATAAATATGAATTCTTCACTGGTCACTCACAGAAATGCTTGGTCTGTTTCTCCACCCCCTTGAATCTGCACTGATCCTGTCACATTTTGTTTAGTAGAATACAGTGAGGATGACTCTGTGTCAGTTTCGGGACTAACTTTCAAGAAGACTGTTAAGTTCTGTGTCTTCTTTCTGAAAACATACCCTACCCTGCTGTGAATAAAAGTCCATGGAGCCATGTGGAAGAGAAGTTAGATTCCCAGCTGAAATTCCCAGATGAGCTTCTGACCAACAACCGTCCAGGTGAATGAACCATCTTGCAATTTTATCTTCCCTAGTCAATTTGCTCTACCTACAATAGAGATGTAAAGTTCCCACTGAGTGCTGCCCAAACTGAAAAAGAAACAAAAGAAAACAAAACAAAAGCAAACAAATTGTTGTTGTTTTAAAACTTAGTAATCAGAGTAGTCTGTATGAAGCAGTAAATAATAAAAATAGTAGCTTTCAGCTCTTTCCCTTTTATACCAGTGATAGCAAACTTAATGTATGTAGGCTGAAGTGCATTAGAATGAAAAAGATATTTCTAGTAGCTTTTTAAAAATAAATGACACGTGATTGATTGAAAAATTTTGAGTATCTGTTAAATGTTGTAAATGTATTTTCTCTCTCTTTCATAAAATTGGGAGTTTTTTGTTAAAACAAATTACTTTCATTCATTTTACATTCATTTCAATGAGACAACCTTCTAAATTAACTCTATTTTAGAGCTTAAGGATATCTATAAGCTATATCCAAATTAGTGTGTAAAATTGAAATTGATTAATTTGTGCATAGTTATCATTAAATTGTGGTGATAAAAGTAACCTTGAAGAAAACTCTTGCATAATTAATTTTGGTTTCTTTTATAACTATTAGTATTTAAACTTGATGGTATTTTTTGGACAGTTGATACACTTGTGTTTATGTGGCATCAATTTAATTTCATCAATTTAGTAAATTATTTTTACATATAGTATGCCATCTAGTGACAACAAAATTAAATATAACAGGTGTACTCTTTTAAGTCACTTTGAAAAAAAATTGTGTGATATGCACTTGGTACTGAGCTAGTACAGGAAACATATGTTTTTACATTTTTTTCTTAAAATTATTTTTAGTGGAAAACCATTATAAATGTCTTCACTTTTACAATGTTCCATGTCATACATATTCGATATACCTCATGTCTCTTAAAATCCAATTTCACTAAAAGAAGAAGGACGACATTTATTAGGTCACTAAATATGAAATGTCCAATTCCAAATCAAAAATTTAGTTCATTATATCTCAAACAAGAAGCAGTATAATTAATCAAAGTATGCAACTAAACTATTGACACAATTTTGCCATCTTAATGGTAGCTTGTTTATGCCAGCAGCAAAGAAGCCTGGAGAGCGACTGGCAATGAAATTGTGAGAGTCGTTTTCCACAGCTTGTTGAGAATTGAATGTTTTTCCTTATAAGAGTGGTCCAAAGCCTGGAAGCAGTGGTAGCCAGTTGGTGCAAGATCTGGTGAATATGGTGGATGACAGAGAGTTTCCAAGTCTAGCTGCTGTAGTTTGAGCAGCATTGTTTTTTGGGACACGTGGTCTTGCAAGAGGTTTGGCCTGTCTCTATTGAACAATCTCTGTTGCTTAATTACAAGCACGGCCATCATTTCATCCAACTGGTTGCAGTAGACATCTGCTATAATCAGTTGACCAGGTTTAATGAAATAGTATGGATAATACTAGCACCGAGCTGGGCATGGTGGCTCATACCTGTAATCCTAGCACTCTGGGAGGCTGAGGCAGGAGGATCGCTTGAGATCAGGAGTTCCGAGACCAGCCCGAGTGAGAGTGAGACGCCATCTCTACTAAAAATAGGAAAAATTAGCTGGGCAATTAAAAAATAGAAAAAATTAGCTGGGCATGGTGGCACGTGCCTATAATTCCAGCTACTCAGGATTACAGGAGACAGGAGAATCGCTTCAGCCCAAGAGTTTGAGGTTGCTGTGAGCTAGGCTGATGCCATGATGCCACGGCACTCTAGCCCAGGTGGCAGAGGGAGACTCTGTCTCAAAAAAACAAAAACAAAAAAAACAAATAAACAACAACAAAAAAATACCAGTGCTGGACCACCAAACACCATTAGCTTTTTTTTTGATGAATATTCAGTTTTGGACTGTGTTTTAGCACTTTATCTTTATCCAACCATTGTGCCAAAGGCTTTCGATTGTCAAAAAGAATCCATTTTTCATCACACGTAACAATACGGTGTAGAAATGGTTCACCATTATGTAGTGACAGCAAAGAAAGGCAAACTTTGAGACAATCTTTCTTCTGACACTCTCACTTAATTCATGCAGTACCCATCTATCCAGCTTCTTTTCCTTATGGATTTCTGTCAAAGGTCCAATATTGTTGGAATAGTAACATCGAACCTTGCTGCTAATACATGTGTAGATTGAGATGAATTTGCTTCTGCTACAGCTTTCAGCTCATCATTATCCATCTTGATCTCAGGTCTCCCACATATCTCATTTTCAAGATTAAAATCACCAGAGTGGAACTTCTCAAACCATCCACTGACCTACTGTGCATTCATTAGCCACATCCTTCCCAAACACTTCCTTGATATTTCAAGCTGTCGATGCTGCATCATTTCCATGATGGTAGTCATATTCAAAATAACACGAATTTTTGACTTATCCATGGTTCACAAAAATTGCTGTAAAAAAAAATTGAAAGATAATCACAAGTCAAATTGTGTGTTTGAAAGAATGAGGATGGACCTTCAAACTTAAAAAAAAAAAACCAAAACACCAAAAAACAAGAACTGTCAAAGTGAAATGTCAGAGATATCAACTGTCAAACTTAGTACTTAAGTAAATCAGACATTCTATATTTAATAACCTAATAGTATACTCTGTCAAGTAATCATTATTTTGTACTCTAATCAAGTTGAAAGTCCTATCATTTATACTTGATGTTATGCTATTTTATAAAATGGAACTTACTACCTTATTCGGCAATTAACAAAAATATCTCACACCTGTTGTCTCTACAGAATATACCAGCAGATTTTTTTCTTTCTTAAGAACATACCCTTAATATAAATATACAAAGTATAATGTATTCTAGATAACAAAACATTATCTGCATATATCTCATTTACTGTCTCTCTGGACCATTTTATGGATACAGGTATTGAGGCTTAGAGAAAGCATGTGGTTTGTCACTGTTAATATGTGGCAGAAATATACTTGAAAAGAGGTCTTCTCATGCAAAAACCAAAATTAAAACTCTACTGTGCTAATAAAATTTCAACTATTAACTATATATAACTAGTATAATATTTGACATACAGATTTTCCTCTTTAGCGTTCTAAGCTTCTCATACATTTTTATAAGCAAATGCTTGACCACCTTTCAAATAGGGATGCAAAACAAGTATATTCCAGAGGTATTTCCTCTAACTTACTTCTTAGCAAGGAACTTATAAATTTAAACAACTTAGAGCAGAATTCGTAAAACTGTTTTGAAGTTTTCAGTTACTTTGAGATTCGAATAAATATCCGTGGAATCTTTCTCTTAAAAAAAAAACTCTATAGCCTGTGAAAGAGATCATTAGGGACATTACATTAAGGAAAACTTAACTAATTTCTCTGACACTTGTGAGCTTCTTTATAATTGAATACATACTAGAATTGACTTTTTCCCTTTTTTAAACATTCTTGACAAGTTTTCCTTTAGATGTGATGACATTTCCCTCCCCCAAAAATGGGCACCAGCTGAAAATTCTGTTCTGTCTATATATTTATGTACCAGAGGAAATATCTTGAAACACTATGTGTATGTATATATGTAATATACATATTAATGTTTAATCCATCTTTTGTATTCTGAAATACCATAAAGAAATAATTATGTGTGTGATTGGATTCTTTTTCAGGATGGCAAAGAATGGAATATTGTTACTTAGATTTTGAATATAAAACTTTATCAAAATAAAAAACATTTCTATATTTCTTATTCTTTGTATTGTCATATCAAGAGCCCAGGCCTGGAGAACTTGATCACAGGATTTAACCTACAGAATCTCTGAATCAGATAGCAAAAGGAAAAGGGGAAAGACCAGCTGTCCTGGTCCCAGGGGTTTGTATGGCAGAGAAGCACAGATTTAAGGAGTCAGATAGGCAGATGTCTTGCTCTGACTTGCACAGATTTCAAACCTGGGAGTGAAAGTATTTTACACATCCTTAAACACTTTATATCTTAGTGTTTTAAAGGACAGAAACTGTACAATGCTCTTCTGTAACATTAGTGGGCTCTGGCACACAAAACAAGGCAGATCAGCTATGTTTTTGGAAAGATGGATTAGCAGGCACTCTCAATATCCTTCAGTTTCTACTTAGTGTGCTGAGCCTTAGAAATCTCCACCTGCCTTTTAGGGTCAGTAGAAGTAACCAAACGGAAAGCCAAGATGACCTCTAAGCACGTACTATATAGCTAGAAAGGAATAAGGTCACCATGAAATAAAGGCTGAAGACAGCCTAGGCAGGAAACCAAAGTGGAATGTGGCTAACAATTATAGATTAGGGTCAATGGATGACAAGGCAGCAGAATAGATTACTAATAAGGTCTACTGACCCAAATTAATGCAGAAGGGATACGAGATTCATGATAATCAAACCGTAAACATCAGAACCATCTACTAGCTGAATGCCTGAGGATAGAATTCAATCAAATTCAACTTAAGAACACCAGTCTGGAAGAATCTAGAAGACAGGTGATGGATTTGAGGATTTGCATTTTCTTCATTGCCCCATTCCCCTTCTATCACAATAGTCTTCTTCCACTGTTCCACTCTGCATGAACAGGACCAGGTTAAAGGAACAGGATATGGAAAGCACAGACATTTCCTTGCATTTACTAGCAGAGATTTGTATGAAGCATTAAAATAAGTCTAGTGGAATTTTTTTTTAATCTTCCATGTCCCTAAAAAACTCCCATCCTTTGCCTACTACTGAAAACCACTTGAAGGTTGGGAACTCATAGGATATAAGAAATGTGCTATTAATAGAAAAAAAATGAAGAAACTAAATTTTCTTTTAATATCTGAGTTTAGATTAAGTTTGCTGACTCCACTACATAATTGAAAACTTAATTATGTAGTTATTCCAAGGAAAAGCTGAATAAGATAATAAATGGACCTCTGTCTGCTATCAGTATATTATGATAGGATGTTATAAATTAAATCATCAATTGATTTTGATTAGTATATTTCCATTCTGATAGCCTGATTCATCTCTGATTTTCAACTGGCATTTATTCTGTGATATTATGCAAATGTATATGGCTACCACATAATTATTGTAAGAAACCACTTATTATTACAATAAAATTGAGACTTATAGCTATTAATGATTTAGTCTTATTATTTATATAAACTATTATAGAACAAATTACACAATTAAGTATTAGCTAAATTGCAGTAAATTTCTAAATTAGTGTTCAGAGCACCAATAAATGTTTACCAATAACATACTTAAGAATCAGCTTTATAAAATGTTTTGAGGGTACTCAAACAAGTTCCAAATTAAGACATTTATGAATTAATTATAATTAATTTCTAAATTTTCTAATAAATCAGTTTTAGACTTGCTACTTATAAGGAATTTTATACATGCAAAGTATTATTTCAGTCCTTCATATATATTTATATATTTAATACATATTGTAAATAAAAACTATTATGAAGGAGACAGTACTATGAAATCAATATCAGAAATGAGGTAACTGATGAACAGAGAGGTTAAGTAACTGACCCAAGGTTAAGTAGCTAATAAGTAGAAGATATACACAGTCTAGCTTCAAAATCCGTATTATTTCAAACTATACTATATTGCCCCTGCCATATATTTTATAATGAAGATCTTGTTGTTTCCTCAACATTTAGACCCCTCTCTTCACATTATCTAAATTTTCAGTGTATTCTAGTTATGCAGATTCAGAAATTTAGTAGAATATAATTTTTTTCTCTTTTCTATTTTTTTATTTTGGCATATTACGGGGGTACAAATGTTTAGGTTACATATATTGCCTTTTCCCCACACGAATCAGAGCTCCAAGCATGTCCATCCCCCAAACAGTGCGCACCGCATCCATTATGTGTGAATGTACCCACCCCCTCCTTCCTCCTCCCACCTGCCCAACACCCGATGAATGTTACTACTATACGTCCACGTAAGTGTGGATCAGTTAATACCAACTTGATGGTGAGTACATGTTGTGCTTGTTTTTCCTTTCTTGGGATACTTCACTTAGTAGAATGGGCTCCAGCTCCATCCAGGATAATACAAAAGGTGCTAGATCACCACTGTTATTTGTGGCTGAGTAGAACTTCATGATATACATATACTACATTTTATTAATCCATTCATGTAATGATGGCACTTGGGTTGTTTCCACATCTTTGCAATTGTGAAATGTGATGCTATAAACATTCTAGTGCAGATGTCTTTTTTTATAGAATGTCTTTTGTTCCTTGGGTAGATGCCCAGTAATGGGATTGCTGGATCAAATGGTAGTTCTACTTGTAACTGTTTGAGGTATTTCCATAGTACTTTCCACAGAGGTTGTACTAGTTTGCAGTCCCACCAGCAGTGTATGAGTATTCCTATCTCTCCACATCCACAACGACATTTATTGTTTTGGAACTTTTTGATAAAGGTCATTCTCCCTGGAGTTAAGTGATATCTCACTGTGGTTTTGATTTGCATTTCCCTGATGACTAGAGATATTGAGTATTTTTTCATATGTTTGTTGGCCATTAGTTTGTCTCCTTTTGAAAAGTTTCTGTTCATGTTCTTTGCCCACTTTTTAATGGGGTTGTTTGATTTTTTTCTTGCTAATTTTCTTGAGTTCTATAAAGATTCTAGTTATCAATTCTTTATCAACTGTGTAGCATGTGAATATTTTCTCCCATTATGTAGGTTGTCTGTTTGTTCTTGTGATAGTTTTCTTGGCTGTGCAGAAGCTTTTTAATTTGAGCAGGTCCCATTTATTTATTTTGTTGTTGCTATGATTGCTTTTGGAGTCTTCTTTAGAAATTCTTTGCCTAGGCCAATGCCTATAAGAGTCTTCCAACATTTTCTTCTAGAATTCTTATAGTTTCATAACTAGATTTAAGTCAAGTCTATTATCCACTATGAGTTTATTTTTGTGAGAGATGGGAGTGGTGGATCCCGTTTCAGTCTTCTACATGTGAGTAGCCAATTTTCTCAGAACCATTTATTGAATAAGGATTCTTTTTCCCAGTGTATGTTTTTATCTGCTTTGTCAGAGATTAGATGGCTATATGATGATGGTTTTATATCTGGGTTCTCAGTTCTGTTCCATTTGTCTGTCTCTGTTCTTGTGCGAGTACCGTGCTGTTTTAGTTACTGTAGCCTTGTAGTATAGCTTGAAGTCTGGCATATTGATGCTTCCCAATTTGTTCTTTTTGCTTAAGATTTCTTTTGCTATACGGGGTCCGCCTGTTTACATTGTCTCCTATTGAGGAAGGAAATAGCAGAGGACAAAAACAGGTGCAAAACCACACCATTCTCATGGGTTGGTAGAATCAATATTTTTAATATGTCTATACTACCTAAAGTGATATGCAGATTCAGTGCAATTCTTATTAAAATACCAATATCATTTTTCTCAGATCTAGAAAAAAATAATTCTATGTTTCATACGGAACTTGTAGAATGTAATTTAGTGCAACATGCAGCTCTGACCTAACAAAATCTGCAAAATCTCATTCCTTAACAACCATTATAAGTTCAGATATAGAAGAAACATGACCCAAATTGGGAAAATGGGAAATAAGAAGATATTGCAGAAACTTATGAAAAGAAGCTTCCTCATTTTGTAAGAGTTTCCCCACGTAAAATTATATAGTTCACTTAGTAAAATTGCCAGAATTAGCAATTGAAGTACAAAATGTCCAGATAAATTTGAATTTCAGATAAACACTGAAATAATTTTGCATAGGATATACTTATACTAAAAGAAGATTTGCTGTTTATCAGAAATTCAAATTTACTTGAATGTCTGGAATTTCATCTGCCAATCTTACCCTCAGTTAATGACAAAATAATGCAGATCTGAAAGCTTTTGACAGACATCTTGTAATCATAGTGGGAAATCAGTCTTCAGATGAAGTAGCAGATAGTTAAAGAGAAAGACGGGAAGAAACAAGACCATGCCACCGTGTTTTAGCTGCTGAAACAAAACAACCTCCAAGACTTTCTTGCCTCATATTTTTCAGTAAACTAGGCAATATATTTCATTGCATATTTTTGCTAGGTTGAGTATTATGCTGCTATAATCTAATAAACCTACTCTGATACACACTGAAGAGTTAACATGGAATATTATTGATCTCAAAATTTGTTGCTATTTCCTGAATATGGCTCAGACACTTAGAAGTTACACACTTCAAAGATGGAACAAGAAGTGACTTGGGATCTACGAGACCTGTTATGTCACATAATGGAATTTCTTTTGGCTTACTTGTCTGATAAAATCTTAAGGTTCAAGTCAGAAGTATAAATGGGTAAGACAACTGCAATTTAGGCCAGGCACAGTGGCTCACATCTGTAAGCTTAGCACTCTGGGAGGCCAAGGTGGTAGGATCTTTTGAGATCAGGAGTTCAAGACCAGCCTGAGCAAAAGTGAGACTCCGTCTCTACTAAAAATAGAAAAAATTAGCTGGATGTGGTGGTGTGCATCTGTAGTCCCAGCTACTTGAGGGGCTGGGGCAGAAGGATCACTTGAGTCCAGGAGTTTGAGGTTGGTGTGAGCTAGGCTAATCCCATGACACTGTAGCCTGGGCAACAAAGCGAGACTCTGTCTCAAAACAAAAGCAATTTATTTTATATCATGCAATGGAAACATCATAAATCAGTACAAAGATCAGCAGTACTCAAACATATCTTGATGTTAGTTAGAATTTTGTGTAATTCATTCCACTAGTGTCCATGAATGTTATGTTTTGTTCTTTTGATTTGGTTTGGTTGTTGTTGCTATTTACCACAAACCACCTCTTAAGTGCATCTCTCTTTGTTTATGTTGGGTCCATTATTCAACTGCTGTCTTTATTGTCAGCTCATTATCTCACTGATAGGATAGTGTTTCCATGGTGAAAGAGACATTCACCTACTTGGATTTTGGTTAGAATCAGATAACCAGGGACCAACCACTCTTAAATGTATGAAATTTGTTTCAATGAAGGAGAATGTTGGAAGTAATAGAAGATGAATGCACAATAGTATATGTAGCTTTATTAAAGAAATTGAAGTGGATATATATTTTATCCAAATAACTAGCTTTGTTTTTAACAAATTTTGAAGGAATTCAGCATAGAAAAAGACTAGCAAATAAATATAGCAAATCACACATCTTTATTTAAATGAAACCCTAGTTTTTTTCTCATATATTTACACATTATATACACACACACGCAAACACACACACATAATTTAAATAGATTTCTTCCCTCGACCAGCCCATTTAATACATTATCTTTTCTCTATAAGAATTTATATCATTTGTCATTTGTGATAAACAGTGCTCTAAAACTGCATTTAAACACAGAAACACCTCTATTCCATTTTCAAAAATATTTTCTGGCTGCTTACTTTTCTTGACTTAAAAAATTTTATTTCATTTTGAGCTCATTATCACCCATTATCACTCAATATTGTCTTATTTCTAGGTTATTTCAACAGGGGGTCTTTTTTTTTCATAAGTTTCTCCTTTGTGGAGAAAGTAGTGGATGTATATTCACCAACTACTTATGTGTCTTGCTCCTCTTTTGATTGGGAAAAATAATATATTTCCATAGATTTTTTTTACACAGAAATTGAGAAGCATTCATACACATTTTTGGTAGATTTTTTTTTTAATATTCAATTGTTTTTAGTTACATTAGTGAGTGGTAAAACTGTCACCAAAAATCAGTTTCAGAACATTTTCATCTTCAAACATTTGTCTTTTCTAGACATTTCGTATTAATGGAATCATACAATGTGTGGTCTTTTCGTCTTGTTTCTTTCACTTCACAAAATGTTTCTGAGGTTCTTCCATGATGTAGTATGCATTAGTAGTCTGTTGCTTTTTATTGCTGAGTAGTATTTCCTTGTATGGATATATTAATACCACATTTTGTCTATTCATTTGCCAGTTGATGGACATTTTAGGTTGTTTCCAATTTTTGGCTTTTATGAATAATGCTGCTATGAACATTTACATGCATCTTTGTGTGGACATATGTTTTCATTTCTCTTGGATAGATACCTAAAAGTAAAATTGCTGGGTTGTATGATAATTTTATGTTTAACATTTTTTATTTCTTTTTCTCCTATAAGAGTATATATGACCAACATTAAGGTACATTAAATAATCTCAAAACTTGAGATGTTTACAAAATTCCAACTGAGCAATAGTCACAGGAAATGATTTTGTTGAGCAAATGGGTGAAAATTTTATTAAAGTAGTAAGTTTAATAAAGTACAGTAAAGTACAGTTTAGTAAAGTAAAGTTTCTGTCACCAAACACAATAGTCGTGAACTTTATAAAATCAATGACACATGTTTATTCATAGTTATATTGATATTTTTATTAAAAATTTATTCTGATACTCTCTTAAATACTTATTATAATTACCTTAGGCAAGATTATAAGCAAAATATAGAACAAATCAATATGATTACATAGTAACTATATCATTGTCTTATCAAATGTTTAGGTAAATGTAACTGAAATAGATTAGCACAGAACTATTGTTAATGACAAGAAAATATTAAAATTATTTCCAGCTTTGAATGCTGATACAAATTAACATTTTACATGAGTAGATAAATGATGAGATATTATCTATATATGAGTTTTTTAATACCACTACAAAAAAACTCACTATGTATTAAATATGTACCTGAGAGTATGGACTGTGAACACACACACACACACACACACACACACAAATATACATATACATGCATACACAATATATATACCATACACACAAGAACTTATATACATATGAAAATTATAAATATATAAATTTGGTACATAGTGGTGTTGAAAATTATCAACGTATCATTAGTGGTTACATTTTATCATAAGAAAAATGTTAAAAGCAATCATTTTATTGCAAAATGGTTAAAAATATGAAAAATTTAGGAAGGGTAACCACTGTAATGATGAAAATGATGACCTTTAGGGTTTTAAAAAATCCAGGCGTATTTAAACAAACAAACAAACAAATAAACAAAACAAATAGGGGAGAAAGTTTCAAAACATATTGGGAAGGGCATTTGCTTTGTTAGAAATCCTGGAGTGACATCTGTTTTTTTTTTCCTTTGATGATAAAATTGCTACACAGAATCTAACACATAGAGATAATTCTGGGTCATGAGAATTGACATTTTCCAGGAATGCAAAGTTCCCTTGCACCTCTCTATATGAACCTTCTGA
>NW_012143745.1:1171377-1175278 GCF_000956105.1 Propithecus coquereli | reverse complement strand
TTTCATAATGACCATAAACTAGAATCAAAGTGTCTACCAATCATTAAAAAACAGCAAGAACTATTGTGTCTCAAATATTTAAAATAATAAATTGGAACTACACCAGATAATGTTTAGAGATCTCCACCAGGTATGACTGAAAGAGAAAAGCTTGATATAAAATACCATGTAACATCTTTTATAGATTAACAATGAACTAAAAATATATATTCTTTTTTACAAGTAGACTATTTCCTCTCTTTTCTTTTCCTTGTAATTTTCATATTCTCTAGAATAAACATATACTTCTGGTAGAGATAAAAAGTTATTTTTGAAAACATAGCTTCCAACACACTGTTCATGCATGCATATTCATAGACACATGCAGAGAAACAGACTACCCAATTATCTATGTATTATTTAATACACATACTTTCAGTAAGAGATTGAGGTGTTTTGTTTTCTTTCTTATAATTTCTCTTTACAAGATAAAAAATTTAAGAGGTGCTACATTCAGAAAATATTCTCTTTGAAAGCAGAGAAACAAGTTTCAGTAATCCCCCAGCACATGATATAAAGTTTTGAATAATTATTCTCAACATTAAGTAGTTTCTACTAATTAACAAAGTGAAATTCAAAGTTAATTCTAATATTTGGAAAAAATGCTAGCAAGTGATTAGTCAAACAAAGCGTATTTAAAAAACATTTAATATCAATAATACCAACTTAATCTATTTTTCTATCTCTTTCTGACTTTAAAAGACAGGTAAACAGAAGCTTCAATCTTTGCAGAAAGATTGAGTTAATAGGATCGTGACATAAACCTGTTGGGATGAATAAGGCCCTTTAATGGAGGTGATTTCTTAAGGTGGAGACTGTGTTTGACTTCACTTCACCTTTTTATTATCTTGCCTCTCTAGCTATTTTTTAACTAATCAAATGAACCAACTGATAAACAAAAAGCATTTGTAAAGCCTAGGTAATTAACATCGATCATAGGTTAATACCAAGAAATACACATCATTTACATGTTGACTTCTCAGAAAATGAAGGAAAGATCTTGAATTTGAAAGCATACTCTAATATTCATCATTTAGCTGGTGGCTGAGATATATTCCCTACATATTGAGCTACATTCTAAAAGAGCCATTCTAAACCCTTTATAACAGTGCATTCCACCCCTTATAGATTTTATTCCATTATTCCTCTATTTATTAGTCAACAATCAACAACTCTAACTTATTACTCTTAATGATTATTACTCTCAAACCTGTGTTATGCTAAATACTGTTAAAAAATTATACACATTTTGTCCACTTTTACTCCATTAATTATGATCTATTGTGCTAGAATATGATATGGGAATTTATTATAATAAATATGAATAAATAATCGAAGAATAATTAAATCATTTATCCAGCAATTTTCTTATTTTATTGGGTTAATTTTTGGAATTACTACTAATATATTTCATATTTAATTTTATAGTAGTGATGCTACTTGCCACCTAAAGATGTATCATCATGACTCAACTGCTAGATAGATATATCCAAAACTATACCTGAGATTTTTTAAACTTTTTATACATCGCTTTCATTTATCAATAATCCTTTGTATTCCTCAAAGAAAATGCTGCCACTTCCAAATACACTGTGTTCTGCATTTTCAAATTATATATCACCTTTTCATATTTTGAAAACAAAATATGTTCAATTAAGAAAGACAACCATTAATGCATTATTTCATGCAGTTTTTAAGCTATTATTTTCAGTTTAATATTACTATTCTGCTGGAAAATATTTATTGATTGTCTTTCCTCTGTCAAAATTTGTTGTAAAGCAATTATATTTAGTTAATTTCTCATTTCCCATTTCACCAAAAACCTAATAGACAAAAAGAAGTTCTACATATATAAAACCTTCAGGGCCTTCAGTATTGGGTCCACATCTCTCAACTCAAGAGGACCCTTCAGACTCTCGGGACTGTAAACCCATTGGAGACCTCAAGGTAAAGCTGACCAGAAAGGGTTTATCCCCAGAAACAGAGGGCATCACAAATGTGGACAGCTTTCCCAAGACCACAGATGAAGCTTCTCACACCTGTCACCATGAAACCTTTGTCCCTTTTCCTCTTGTTTTTGTGTTTCTTTTCTATTTATTCATGACAAGATAATGACATAACTAAAATATAATAATCAATAGCATCTTCAGGTAACTTAACTGAATGTTGTATATGTCATGTTAATCCTAACTCCCTATATGATCTTAAAGATTCTCAAATTCACACAGTAACAAATTTTACTGACATTACAAGTGTAACTATTTGTTCAGATTGCACATCTGGTACTTTCTATAAGGTTAGATTTTTATACTCATCTATTTGTATTCCTTGTTTAAATCCAACAGTAGGCAAAATCTACAGTGAGGGTTTTGTAGTTAAATTATGCCACAAATTGAATTAGAAGCCAAAAGAAAGATAATTCAACATCTTGTAGACAAATTTATAACCTTAATCCTTTAATTCTCAGTAGCCTCCAACCATGCAGTGGTTCAATTATGGAACCTTGGATAAAAATCACTAGTGCTTCCTTGCTGTTGACCAGTAATGCACTAGGCATCCCACAGGGAACTGTCTGTTGTGTAGGAACTGTCTGTAGGAACAGGATGTATTTTTATTTGTGGAGAATTGAATTATTACCATATGTATGGGCAACTTCATGTCTTTATAAGTGAAAAACAAGGTGCAAATGTGAGTTGGGGATTCTAACTGTACCACTGTCACTCCATAACCAATTGAAAGTAAACACTGATCTACACCTATTCATTTACACTGTGGACTAAAGAGTAATTTGCCAGGAGGAATAAATCCCTCTAAATGTGCATCTTTTGGTAGAATGCTCCTTCTATGGATCAGCATAAATGTAAATGAGATTATGTATAGAAATCTTTCTCACACTTTAGTAACTGTATAGCTGACTACTGCAAAGGCTATAGCTATGCAGCAAATGTCTTTAAATTCTCTTGCTAAAGTTGTTCTAGGTAACAAGATTTCTTTGGACTACCTGTGGGATAAACAGGGGGAGTGTATATAACAGCTAACACTTGTAGCTGCCCTTGGATAAATATGCCCGATACGGTAGAAACACAGTTGCAAGAAATCAACAAATGAGCTACTTTGTTATGGCAAGTAGATTCCTCTTCTGGCTCATTTTTATATTTATTTGATTTTAATTGGTTTGGGTTGTAGGGCCTTCTATTAAAGACTACATTTTAGTCTCTTGGTATTATGTTGGATTTAGTCATCATAGTAGTCTCCCTAGTGTGTTATACCCTCTCAAAAGTCTTAAATGCTAGAATGCACCCATCCCCTGCATGCCATATGGTCCCTCCCCAGTTAGAGCAACAAAACATGAAGAGGTGTTCAATTGACCTGATGTAATGACTTGTGAATTCCACACCGAGAACAAGCAAATTCATTATGATAGTGAGGGGAGTGGCATCAGCGCCCAAGTTTCTGGTCAACCTCTCAAAATTGAGAGGCTGGCCAAGAGGGGAAAATTGTTAAATCAACTTAAATTTGGCCCGAGGCTGCATCTATACACCTGAAACCCTACATAGTGAACTAAAACATAACTTAGTATGTCAACAAACTGAAAACTAGTAGTATAACAAACAGCTGAGTTTCTGAGTTTCAGCCAATCACAGGCAGGCAAGCTTCATTCAATCACAGGCAGCCAACTCATTACACCATTCCCAAATAAGACAGATGGCTAGCATAGCCAATCAGGTGATTCTCCTACTTTGCTTCTGTGTCCATCCTATAAAAATTTACTGCTCACACTGCTGAGCAGAGCTCTCTGAACCTCTTCTTGTTCTGAGTGCTGACCAATTCATGATTTTTTTTTCTTTTTGCTCAAATAAAC
>NW_012143745.1:1167851-1169966 GCF_000956105.1 Propithecus coquereli | reverse complement strand
TTTCATCATGGTATACCCTCTTCCTAAGATGAAGTGCTTCTATTGTCAAGCTCATGAGTTTTCTTGAATGAGGTAAGTATTATAGCATGTCTTTCCTTCAAATTACTGCACATCCACATTTACATTCCACTTCTATCTAGGAGTTGGGGAAATACATTTCTTTATTAATTCTAATTTTTCACGAACTCTAGTATTGGTCATAAATGAAAGTTGAAATAATCTATTCTAGAAGACAAGAAGGAGGAGGAGGAGGAGGAGAAGTCAATACAGATGAAAGATTCCAGAGTATAAAATCTATTTCTGCCTTTTTTCTACACAGTTGTATAGAAGTGAGCAAGTGATTTAATTATTTTAAAGCTCAGTATCAGCATATTTAAATTGAATAGGATTGTATTGACAATCTCAGAAGTCTAATTTTTAAATTTCAAATCTAAATATTAGACAATACCAGAATGTATAAATGCAAATTATTTTGCCCTTCCAAATACTTGAAATAACTTACTTTGCTCAAAATATATTATTAATAAAATTGTGAATTGTAAACAACTCAGAACAAATTTAGTCAAGAATTTACTCTCAGAAATTAAAATCTCCTGTGAAGTTACACAGAAATAGAAAAGATGGAGCTAAGTAATCAGAAGCCTAAGAGGCAGTCTATTAAATAGACCCTTTCTCTGTCACAGGCTAGAGTGCAGTGGCATCCTCATAGCTCACTGCAACCTCAAACTCCTTGGCTCAAGCAATCCTCCTGCTTCAGTCTCCCATTTAGCTGGGCCTGCAAGCACCTGTCACCAGAGTTGTTAATTTTGGGCAAGCAGCTATGAAACAGTAGGTAAGACGTGAGTCCGGACTGTCTGCATTGAAATAAAATTCTCCATGTGTATCAAATGCACATCCTCAATTGTAAAATACTGTTCTACTTTACCTTAAATGCTTAAGTGACTGATTTGCCTGTGAATAAGTGAATAGGTTAATTACTAATCAATAGATCTATAAAAATGAAGACCTTCCTGTAAGTCAGGCAGAGTGGTAAATGTTTTTATCTGTATGATTTCTTACATTCTCATAAGAATCTGATGAGGTTGGTAAAATTATTACTCCCATTTTATGGAAGAGTTCATGTAACTTCTCCAAGATCACAAAGATCATAGTGAGGGAACCTAGTTCAGGAACCTATGCAGTACTCTCAAATACCAGAAGACAAAGTTTATAGTAGATATAAAAAAATGGGAAATAAATCACATTACAAGGTCAGCCACGTATATGGAAATATCTTTGGCTTTTTACTGGCAAAGAATCCTTATGATTATTTTAGAGATATACTGTATTTAATATAAGGCAGTATCAATCGAAAATGAAACTTATGAACATTTCTCTTTCATTTTCTTTCAGATATATCCAGTTAATTTTATTACCTAGAAGTAATAAAAAAAATTGTAGTAATCTTTGAGAATTGATAATGTAGGTAAATTGCTTTAATATACCAAAGCTTTCCCAATTACTCATATGTTAAGCTCTGTGGAAGCCATTCTCCTGTGACAGTTCCAGCAACTCGAAATAACGAGGATTCTGAAAATTGATGAATGGTTCTCAATTTATCCTCTATATTCTATTTTCTTGTTTGTTTAACATTCTGCACATTTATTTACCTAAGAAAATGAATCTATTATACCACTGTGAAATCTATTTTTAATTATTCAAACTAATTCTCTTTGTAGATCAGAAAGAACATAAATAATCATCTTTTCCTGATAAAAAGAAAGAAATTCACAACTCATTCCCTTGCTGAATATTATCCTCATCAGGGCTTGAATTAAGTTTGGGTCAAAAATTGCAGTCTTTAACTGCCGTTATCCATTATCCATACTACAGTAAAAGACGTGTCAAAAGAAATTTGATATGGTTTTTTTGAGAGTGGAAATAGGGCAATGTGTTATGCACGAGAATATGGACTGCATACAGGCACAAGCCCATGAACTTATATAACAAAGCAAGTACTCTGCTAGCCACCACTAGGTGAGGATAAAAAAGGTATGAGATTTTCTCCAAAGAACTTAAAAATAGTAATGTACATTTCTTAATAAAAATGTTTAAATTTCTAAATATCATTTAATG
>NW_012143745.1:1162418-1166718 GCF_000956105.1 Propithecus coquereli | reverse complement strand
TTTGTGCAATGGACATCTTTCGGTCTACAGTTTCACATCTAAGCATTTTAGACTGACTGTGGGAAAAATAGAGACTCTATTTTGGATACTAATCTGCCATGTGACTCCTGACTAACCCTGGGTCTGGGAATGCCTCCAAGATGTCTAGCTGATGTATTACTTTTTAATACAGAAACACCTATTCACTTTAAGTCTTACCTGTCCTCCAAAGCAATGCTTAATATTATTGTATACATCATAGGCTGTGTGTGCTGTTTGTAGAGTTCTGTAAACCACCTGCATATTCCTTCCAGAGCACTTATAATTTTCTCCAAGATATAAAGATATAAGCCGTGGTCCTGGGGGGGTGCAGTGTGAAGATCTACCTATCTACCTGTGTTGCAGCCACCCAAGGTCATGCATCTGTTAGCAAATTCTCCTTTTGCCAACAAACCAGATATGTTTGCCTTGTTTTTTGGTTTCTTGGTTTCTTTGGCATTTGGAGGCAGCTTTTTCTATACAGCCCTTTCATACAACACTGATTATAAATGTTCCACTAGACTTGTTTTTTGTATATCTGTTTAGCTCCTTCCCCAGGTAATTCCCTTCTCTTACATTAAGTTCCAATAACAGTGTTTTGCAATAATAAGTATACATTCTTTTCTTCTGCCTTTGTGTATTTGCATGCTTGGAGCTCGGGCCTGCGCTTTCTGTCTCTTTCTCTCTCTCTCTCTCACTACTCACATGTTTTCTGTATTGGTTCCATCAACGCTTTGTCTCTGAAGTGAAGAAGTACCTTGCCAGTAAGGGACTGCCTTTTGAAATTCTTTTGTTATTGAATAATGCCCCTGGGCACCCAGAACCTCATGAATACAACACCAAAGGAATCAAAGTGGTCTACTTTCACCCAAACATGTCTCTAATTCAACCTTCAGATCAAGGGGTTATAAGGACCTTTAAGGCTTATTCCACATGGCACTCTATGGAAAGTATTACCAACACTATTCAAGAGAACCCTGACAGAGAGAACATCATAAAATCTGGAAGGATTATACCTTTGAAGATGCCATCATTGTAATAGAAAAAGCCATGAAAGCTATCAAGCCCAATACAGTAAATGCCTGCTGGAGGAAACTGTCCAGATAGGGTGCAGGCTTCACAGGATTTATGAGAGAAACCATTATAGAAATTGTGGATATGGCAAAAAACAGAGGAGGCTAAATTGTTTCACATAAGGATCTTGGGGAAATTCAAGAGCTAATAGACACCGCACTACAGGAATTAACAGAAAGTGATGCAATGGAGACGAGAGCTTCCAGACCAGTTCTGGACAATGAGGAAGAAGACACAGAAGAAGCAGAACCAGAAAACAAGTTCAAATTAGACAATCTGGAAAAATCATTTTGATTATTCAAGACTTTTTGACTTCTTTTTATGACATGGACCCTTGTATGTCACAGGCACTCAAATTAAAACAAATGATAGAAGAAGGATTGGTACCATATAAAAACATTTTTAGACAAATGAAGAAACAGACACATCAGGCAGAAATTGCCATGTATCTCCACAGAGTTACACCACATGTGTCTGCCTCCCCTTCCCCATCCTCTCCTTTCGCCACCTCTGAGACAGCACGATTGACCCCTCTTCTTCTGCCTCCTCCTTAGCATGTTCAACATAAGACAACAAGGATGAAGACCTTTATGATGATCCACTTCCACTTAATAAGTAGTAAATACATTTTCTCTTCCTTTTTATTTTGAAATAAGATCTTTTTCTCTAATGTCCTTTATTGTAAGAATATAGCATATAATAGAAAAATATGTGTTAATTGACTGTCTGTTATCGGGTAGGCTTCTGGTCAACAGTAGGCTATTAGTAGTTAAGTTCTGGCGAAGTCAAAGGTACTAGCAGACATTCAACTGTGAGGGGGTCAATGCACCTACCTCCCGTTGTTCAAGAGTCAACTGAGAACCAAACTAAAACCCCTCTCTTTTTTTCACATACCTCCTCAAATCCAATAACATGTTCTATCATTTCCACATAACGATAATAATAATGATATATTGGGCACTTACTATAATGCCAAGATCTGTTATGAACAATTTAACTATCTCATTGATTTTTAATAATAAACTTATGAAATAAGTATAATTCGTATCTTTATTCTACAAGAGTAAGTGGTGTAAAACCAGGCATTCAAATCCAGAGCAGCCTTGTTTAATAGAAATACCATCAAGCATGCGAATGATTTTAAATTTTCCAGTAATCATAGTAACAAAAGTAAAAAGCATTGCAGAAACTAATTGTAACATTATATTTTATTTAACCTAGTAAAATGAAAAGTGCCCAAACCGAAATACTTTACATTCTTTTATTAAAAACTAAGCCTTCAATATCCAGTGTTTATACTTAAAGTACATCACATCGTGGTCTAGCCTCATTTCTAGTGTTAAAGAGACATGTGTAACGAACGGAGTGATGGAAATAAAGATAGTGACAGGAAACGAGTTAAAAGAGTGAGGTAGAGGCTGAGTTATTCAATAATGTGTTGTATTGACTACTATATCATCTCTACTATTTCTATCATGGTCCAAGCACTACTGTCTCTCATCTACTGTGTTGCAATAATCTCATAATCAAATTTATTGGCCCCAATCTTACCTCCAAAGAGTCCATTCTTCCCCCAAATTTAGATCGATATTTTTAAACTATATATTTCCATATTCAAATTATCTTACTATATTCTAATTAATTTTTGAGTCTTTAAGACTCCACCAGACCTGGCCTCCATATTAATCATTAAACTCATCTTCTCTCACTTTCTTTATTCCCCTTACACTCTTCATTACACAACAAGCTTGTTAGAGCCTTAAACTCTCTGTCCTTGGTGTACTCTCGTCCAGAAACTCTCTTCCAAAAGAACAATAAAAATGGTAAAAGTTACTTAACACTTATTAAGTACCAGGCACGCTTCTAAATGCTTTGCATGCATAACCCTCATAACAATCTCATGGGAATATACTACCACAAACCCACTTCCCAAATGGGGAAGCTGTAACATAGTGTTGTAGTTAAGTAACTTACCCAAGTTCACACACTAATATCTGTATTTATATGACTTGGAGAAATGGTTTACAAAGTAAATAAAAGATATCAGTGGCTAAAAGTTACAATAAAGTTTGCTTCTTGCTTTAGTTGTGATCCAATTCAGAGAGATGAAAGAAATCTGTATGCTCAGAAACAAGATTATTACCTTTTACAATTCCAGTTGATTGTAGGTAGTCAGAACCTCTCTGTTCAGCTAGAAGAAGAAAAAGGACCATACGAAAGATTTATTTTCTCATAGGTTTTCATGGGTTAGGTCTGTAAAGGATGTACATCACTACTACTCACATACCAGGGGACAATATTTAGACATATGACTTCTCTAACTACAATGTATGCTGGGATATGAAGTTCAGGCTGTGTGTCACATTTTAGATGACTTTCTTTATATTACATTCTCTTTTCAGTTATAACCTCCTCTGAAAGAACTTTTATGAACAATGCACTTAATACATATAAAATGTACCCCACCATTGACTGTCTAATACTATTTTATTCATAATACTTATGGCTAAACAAAATTAAACTAGTTTTATCTGTTTATTTTTGATTATTTCTCTTTCTGTGCATGTGTGTGTGTGTGTTTGAACTGCAACAAAGAAATACACTTATATCCATTTTCTAGATTAATAAATAAATAAATTTAAGTATACAAAATGACCTAACCATCCTTATATTCTGAGGCCTGGACAAAACCATTTTCCCAAATAAGACTTTGCATAATTCTAGCTCCTCACATGTATAATCCCCTGATGATTTGAAGGGTTGAGGCTGACTGAAATTATAGTAGAGAACATACCAATTCTGGATAAAGCAAGTGTGGATAAAAAGTATAAAGGCCTTTTTAATGAAATAGCATTGAAAATTTTACTGCAAGGAAATTATTTTTTTTAAATATGTTATACTTTTGTTTCCTTAAGTATCTGAACATTTGCATTCTGTTAAAATAATTTGATAATAAAAACAAGGTGATTTTAGTAGAGCTAAACAATCTGGGTATCCCAGTCTCACAATTTTGTGGAAATTTAACTTCTATTCTTTGCTTTTCTTTTAATTCATAATCACTTTGTGGTGACCTACCTCATTGCTATGTCCTAGTCGTAAGACAGAATAACATTGAAGTGACTGTGTATTGATAAAAAGAGCAAGTTCTTCCCAGAGAACCACTGGCTGAATGAACCTATGTGTCTGGCTTTTGGAAGATTGGTTTCTA
>NW_012143745.1:1159664-1161900 GCF_000956105.1 Propithecus coquereli | reverse complement strand
TAATAAATACTTTTAGTTGTTTCTGCTCTAGTTTATAAACAGTAAAATTCATATCTTCTTCCTTTTCATTTCTACTTCCATTTGCTTGTTTATAACATGTGTAATATTCTTTTACTGCATAGTACAGTCTAACACACACATACTGAATACTTTATATATGCTTATGTAGAAATCAGTTTCTGGTTGTTCTATTATGTGCTGCGTTGAGGGTATAAGTTTGACTATGTAGTTAATTGGATGATTCTTTTTCTTTCTTGGTTATTTATCTTTATGTCTCATACTCAAAGATCGTGTGTGTGTATGCGTATGTGTGTGCACGTGTGTTGCTTATGTCTAACTTAGATTATTGACATTTCTGAGGTTTTTTTGATATTTTTCTTTTGCTGAATACAGTTACTAAACGTGTTTCATTTAATTTTTCACTTCGGTGTTTCTGGACAATACATTTAGTAAAAATAAGGTGTCTGTGTCAGCGACTGCAGCATATCTTGAGTGACTCATTTTCCTCCTTTTTCTATAGCAAGTTCCTCCAGTGAACTCCAGATTTGTAGTTGGAATTGATCTGGTGTCCACTTTACAAAAGTGACTGGGTATCCTGAATTTATGTGAAGAATTCTTTCCTCATTTGCCATTACGGATAGACCTGAAGTCTCAACTGCTGTCACCACAGAGGCTAAATCTCATCTTCATTTTATAGTCCCTTCCTTTAAGTTCCCTCAGTTCTAAACTCAGTTTTTTTTTCCATCTCACAGTTTTGTATCCTCTCTTTATATTTGCCATCTACTGATTTCCTTTTCCTAATTTCAAGACAAATTATGAATTCAAATGTTAAATTCATTGTTATCCAATATATTTATATGTTTTATGGAAGAAAGGACTTCCTCTGTCACTTCAGCCTCTGCCAAGTCTTTCTAAAGAATAAGATGCATTTTTTTATGTTAACTCTTATGTTCCACAATTCGACCTTTGCAATGCTATTATTCCATCCTGTCACATAATACTCATAAGAATGAAGTTTGCTCTCTGATCATGTGAGTAGTCTCAACTTACCTTTCCTTATGTTTTCTCCTAAAGGAAGAAATTCATTTCCTTATGATATCTAACTTGAATTCATTTACTACTGTAGACTTTTCTAAATATTTCAGTTCACTCTATAATTTTTCTTTAATCTACATTTTGTGTTAAATATGAATCATATTATTTTCTATAATAAAAATTAACTATTATGACCATAGAATTGGTATGACAATGTCAATAACAAAAAATGTTGTGGTGCTACATTATTTCTAGATTTACTATTATCTTTACTATTATTAGATAAGAAATTTCTTGATGAAAAACTTAACTATGTATTCCTTATGCTTAAAAATCCTCTTAAGTTGTCTATAATCAGAGAGCCAGAAAGAAGCAAGTATAAAAGTCTTACAATTCTAATTTTTCAAGAAAATATTAAACAATATTCTAAAGCTGTGAACGATCTCATTGGATTCTATGTAGAACAGCTATTTAGAGAGTCAGTAAATAAGTAACTGTAAAATCTTTTATTTTCCTGTTTCTCATTCATAGGAAATGTCAACAACTTTTAACTTTCCTTCAAGACAGTGTATTTCAGGAATGATCACTGCAGATATTCCAGTTTTTTCTCACTTGTTATTAATACTTAAAAAAAAAAGAGTACTGTTAAGATCATTTCCCAAAGTGATTTCAAGATCACATTATCTCTATATGTCTATTGTATTGCTTGCGAATTAACATTAAAAAGTAATGATGCCATAAACAAAAGACAGAGACTTGATCGTGTTAGCCAGCACTGACTATCAGGGCTCAATTAATATTCTTATTTTAAATAGCCAAAACTTTCTTCAAGGTAGTATTTCCATAATTTGAAATCATTTCAATAGTTTTTGATTAACATTCTTTTTATGGATAATTTTTTTCATTTCATAATCATTGATCATAGATACCCTCTACACCTACACATTTTTGTGTGATTTGCTATCTTGTCAGCATAGAGAATACTAATATTTTTATGTTTGTTAATTTTCTTTTAAATATAAGATGGAGAGTTAAGTGAGAAGATGAATTGCAACTTTTTGTCACTTGGCTCTGCACGGAATTGCCAAGAGATACATAAAGCTCCTACTCAGCCCTTAGAATCCTAAGAATAAGAGTTACGATATGCTGTGCACCAGCTTAAAGACATCTAAAGCTCCAGAGTGTGAAGCCTACCTGATTT
>NW_012143745.1:1156839-1159159 GCF_000956105.1 Propithecus coquereli | reverse complement strand
TGGCTATATTTGTTCATTCTTAATGAAAGTAATTAAAAGTTGAAAAAATTTCTGGACTCAAACACACAAAAAGAGTACATTTGTAAAAATAACAAAGTATTTGATCATAGAAAATGTAATGAACTAAAAAATTATTGCTAGATTTAACTTTAGTATTTTCGTGTTTGTGAGTTTAATAGAAAAGCTTAGCTATTTCAAGTTATTATACTTATTGAACTTGAACTATCTTATTAGCTAAGTCCTAACTTGGCTACTAGATTGTGATCCTTCTGAATCACAATGGCCTGAATCCTGAAATCCAGTGCTATAGAGGTCTGCCTTTATTTTTGTTTTAGTCATACTTACTTATTGCTACTACAGAAAATCTGAATTTTTCAAGATTTTCAGGACAAATAAAGGCTGGTATAAGGGCATATAAGTAATCAAATTCAAGCAATGTTACATGGGAAAATGCAAAAATGTACATGCAATTAGATATTTTCTCAGGGGAGTATCTAATAATCCTAAAAAGTATTGAAAATAATGGCTTATCTGATCAAAGTCAAATCAATATCAAGTCCAGAACTGAAGCTGTAAGCATTTTTGTTTGCGGAAAAGTAGGTACAACAATCTGTAGGTGGCACAATCACGTTAAATAAAGTTGTAAAGAAATGGAGATCTTTGTTTACTCCACAGTCACATAGTTGCCTAAAGTAAAGTTGAGAAAATCTTCTTACATTCTCAATTTACTGAGAGTTTTTACCGTAAATGAATGGTTAATATTGTCAAAACTCTTTCTGTTAGTTGACGCTATCTTATGTTCTTTTTTCTGTTAATATGGAGAATTACATTGATTGTTTTTTATATGGTAATCAACTTTTCATTCCTCAAATAAACCCTACCTGGCTATGATGCTTCAATTTTTTAAAAATATTGATGGATTTTATTTGATAGTATTTTAGTTAAAGATGATGTGCCTTTGTTCAGAAATCTTGGTTTATAATTTGATTTTATTATAATGTCTCAGTAGGATTTTGACATTAGGATTATGCTGAACTCATACAACAGTTGAGGATGTTTATTTTTTTCTCCATTTTCTGAAATTGGTCCTGTAGGTTTGTTGTGATGTCTTTTAAATATTTGAGAATGCAAAATGTTTCTTCGTGCTCAGATGTAAGGAGGGAGTATTTCCTTGGAAATTTTCTCCATTACTGGAA
The DNA here is from genome assembly GCF_000956105.1 of Propithecus coquereli. Lineage (NCBI taxonomy): Eukaryota > Metazoa > Chordata > Mammalia > Primates > Indriidae > Propithecus > Propithecus coquereli. Next base: position 1,157,963 of record NW_012143745.1, on the reverse strand, counting down.
AGTTCTCCCTTCCATTATCCTGTGTAGTGACATTTCACATAGCCATTGGGGTCTGAAGTGTTTTTGTGGCCCATTCTCTACTATGGAAGATCATAGCAAGGAATAAATTTTAAACTCAAATAGTCATAGGTTTGTTTAGTATTGTCATTTTACTTGGTTTTATTCTGAGGGGAAGGTAGAGGATTATTTCTGGTTTTGTTTTGTTTTGGTGTTTATTGTTTTGTTTTGTTTTATTCTGCTTTGGTTTTGGGTTTTCAAAGTCTCTTGATAACAAGAGTCAGTTTTTTGTGCCAATAATCACAGCCTCAGTTATTTTCAAGACACTTTTCCTGAATTTTTTCATATGTTTGTTTTTCTTTTGTTTTTGTTTTAACTTTGTACTTGCTACCAAATGGGAGATATGGGCAATATAACACTATATGAGAAGTATTATCTACAGATCAACAAAATAGTTTATTCAAAATTTATTTCAGTAAATAACATGGAACAGAGATCTCCTACTTAAAAATTAATCTTAAAAAATTTTACTCACTCTGTAAGTCTGTAGCATCATTTTTATCCTCAATTATTAATCATAATAAAACACATTTTCATCTATTTATATTCTTACCGTTCTTAAGGGGAAGTGCTCAGTGGGGATTGAATCCTTCAAATTAAATCTTTCTTGAAAAATAAACTAAGAGTTTTCATTAGGAGGAAGCTAACCTTAATGGATGAATGTTAATGCTGTATTTACGGTGAATTTTTTCACACTAATTGTGTTATAAAAGCTGCAAACGAAACAAAGAAGTAAGAATGAACAAATTAAAATGAATCAGATTCACGATTAACGAAGAAAGTACAAAGTCATGTAATCCTTTTAGGTAAGTGCATACCAGAGAAACTTAAACACTGAGTATTGCAGTTTAGGTTAGCAGTTTCAGTGTACAATGAAATAATGAAAGTAAGATCTGCTCTTGGCAGGGAGCTGATTAGTCCCAAACAAGATGGAAAATCCATTATTTCCTAACAATATTTGCTGGCATGATGTAATGCCTGTTACTGTTGGCCACTTCAACTAGATCTTTCTAGAACATCCTGGTGGAATTGTGGTTCAGTCATATTCATGTAAACTCACTTTAAAT
>NW_012143745.1:1144263-1155839 GCF_000956105.1 Propithecus coquereli | reverse complement strand
TGATTAAATTTCTTATAATAGTAGAAAATATTATAGATGCCACCCAAAGTCTTGTTCTTAGAAGTCTGCACTCTGACATTGATGCAGTACTTTTAAAGAAACACAGATTCAAATCAAAGATTACCATAGTCATTATAGGCATTATACAAAAGTTGTATATCAAAATGTAAACCATGAGGGTGCAGCTAGATGCTAATGAGTAGTATCTACAAAGGTTAAATATAAATACTAATAATATAGCTTTCTTGTGACAAGATATTATTACTTTCTTTCTTACCCACAAGACATAGCTCTAAAATAACAAACTGAAATGAAAGTATATTTATTCTGCAATCATAACACAACTAGGAAACGTAAAAATATGGTATAACATTTGAAACATTTTGAATATGTATTGCTACTGCCTGTAGACAAGATTAAAATTTTTCAACCAATGAAGTTGCGTATAATAGCACATTTGAATTTTGAAATTTTAAACTGGTGCTGAAAGAAAATATATATTTTTGTTTATGTCAAATTTATTACATGAACAATCACAGTAAAATCTTAGAAAATGTCAACTAGTTCCAAGGTAAAATCTATAATAAGGTATTTTGAAGCAAGACTACCAGAAAAAATAGATTGTATTTAACAAAGATAAATTGAATTATGAATTATTTTTCCTGCATTATAAACATAAAAGGTAAATTACTATAAGATGTCCTGTGTTGATTATGGAAACATAAGTTACATACTGAGTTGGTAATAGACAGCTGCTCTTTAATGTATTTGTGGGTTTCAGTGTAGAATAGATATAATCAGCATGATAATGAAAATGAGGGATACTTTTATAATGTTAAGTGAAAAAATGATGAAAATTGGATTTATTTTATGATTATAACTAATATAATCCATATACATATGCATAGACACCACGATTTGAGGGGAACATTAAAAAGAAAAAAACCTTAAATTTACAATTATAAATTTGTTTTGTTTATCTTGGATTTGTTTATTACTATAATTTTGATGAAATAAATTTATTCTGGAAAAAGAATTTTAGTAGATCTTTTGAAGACATGAAAAGGCCAATGCTTTACAATAAATAGCACTCATGAAAATTAGTCTAAAGATAGAGTCGTGGGATAATCTTGAGTAATTGTGTTATGTTAATTATTTTGTATTTACTGACTGGAAATAGGGCAATTACAGTACAGGAATTTCTTCATGCATGATAATTTAATCAGTTTGATATTGTATATTTTTTTCCAGACACGTATAATGTATTTAAAAAACAAATTGTCTCCCAAAAGCCTTCCCTCTTCTGAATTTTTAAGAAGCATAATTTTCTTTATCTAAAAAGGAAAAAACATAAATAAATGTAATTTTCTAGCATGGCTTACAAGGTCCTACAAGATCAGATTCCCTGCAACCTCTTTGATCTCTTGGCCATTCTTTCCTTTTTTTGTTGAAATACAGCCACACTCTTTGTTCTTTGAACTCTCCAAGTTTGGTCCTGCCTTAGGGCATTTGTACTTATTTTATCTCTGCCAAGAGTGTTGCCCTAACCCACCAGATGCCTGCCTACCAGTCTCTCTCTTTTTATTCCAGTTACTATTTATACAACCACCTCTCAGAAAGCATTTCTCTAATTATCCTATATAAATTAATGATATCTGCATCCATAACTCTCTGTTATATTATTATTCTTTATAAATGAGCATAGAGCTGCCTGATTTTTGTGTGTGTCTATGCATATGTGTGTGTATTTCCTAACTATCTCTTGAGGGATGTCAACATGGACATTTTCTGTCTTTTTTGCTGCTTTATCCCAGAAGGGCATCTGATGCATATGCAGTGCTCAATACATATTCATTCGAATGAATTAATGAGTCAGTGAAGGCACACTTAAGCATCCAGGGACCACCAAAACTGGTCCTGCCAGTCTTTTATGCTCCCAGTCTCCATTATAAGGAGGCATAAGGAAGGGCCAAGACTGTTGAAATTACATGCCACTTTCCTTGATGTCGACATTACAGTATCTTGCAAAAGCCCAGAAGCCCACTTCAATTGATGTTGACATTACAGTATCTTTCAAAAGCCCAGAAGTAAACTGAGCTTTGAAGTTTTTAACTCTGGAAAGCATGGTGAGATATTACATGGACATAAGTTATAATGACACTAAATGTCAGCCATCATTGGATAGTCCAATTACAAGGCAAGCATACAACTGATTATAAATGCACATATACACTTAAATCTAGTTATAAATATGAATATATATGTGTTGTAAATATCTATTCATAACTTTAAATATAATGTCATTTCCATAGACCTACAATTTTATTCTGAGCTCTATATATTTAATAAAAATAAATTCAATCACTTATTCTTAGAAATTTGGGGTGTTTTTCTCATTTTTTTCTAATTCACTGCTGTGAAGCTGTTTTTTTCAGGAATTCTATTGCAATAGACAGAAATTCAATCCAAGTGCCCATCAGTACATAAGTGGATTACTAAAATGTGTTATGTGTATACCATAGAGTTCTACTCAACCACAAAACACAATGGTGATCTAGCACCTCTTATATTATCAAGGATATAGCTGGAGCCCATTCTACTAAGTGAAGTATCACAAGAATGGAAAAACAAGCCCCGCATACTCACCATCAAATTGGTATTAACTGATCAACACTTATGTGCACATATACTAGTAACATTCATCAGGTGTCAGGCAGATGGGGGAAGAAGAGCATGGGTCTATACACACCTAATGGGTATGGTACACACCATCTGGGGGATGGACGCACTTGAAGCTCTGCTTCAGGTGGGGCAAAGGCAATTATATAATCTAAATATCTGTACTCCTGTAATATGCCGAAATAAAAAAATAAAAAAATAAAAACTAGGTTAATATTAAGCAGTAAAACATTCATCAGGTCAGGAGTAAAAAGAGGAGTAAGGGCAGCTGACTCTTTTCTTATTTTATCTCTCAGTTTTATAATTTATCTGATTCTTTGCAAACCTGCATGGCTTTTGTCTACAGGCTGAGCACTGGGGTAGGACAGAGCCACAGACTAATCCAAATTTATGCCATTCCAACTTTGAGATCCAAAAGAGAGAGAAGGAAAATGGGGAGCATACACATTGCAGTTATAAAATGTATAAATATGATGAAAGACAATACTTGGTCCAGTTTAGATAAGTGCCTATTTCATGAAGCAATCAACATCTAAAGAAGATCAGTAGCCACTCTTGTAGCTAGAGCTTATGCTGCTGTGTCTGATATCAAATGGGAAGTTTCAATAATGCATACAGGGTACCAGAGAATGAAGTAAAGTGATGCAGTGTGCAGTAAAACTCATTCTAAGTGTCCTGACACTATCATTTTGTAAATCGTTATTTCTTTAGTATACTAAGTTAAGATTATAGTTTCCAAATACCAATGAAATAAATTTATTTCAAGAACATGTAATATTCATCATTGTGGTTTGATACTTAATATTATACTTGACTGCAATAAAATCATGCCTCTACTAAATGTACCTGACACTCGCCTACCATTTAATTGAGCTGGGTACATGTGTGGGTAAGTTAAATAATTCTTTATGATTTTTGCAAGTGAATATTAAGATATTATATTTTTTAGAAAATTATAAAACAAAATAATGTTAATGAAGAATTAAAAAAGTTCACAAATAGGGTATGGAAAATATACTTTATATTAAAATCTAGCATGTTAGAATGTTACCTTGTTTACATAACAAAGAGTTCGGTAGTATTAATATGGGAAAATTGGTCTATAATTTGAATTTTAATGTTATAAAAATGTTAAGAATGATAAGATTCAAATCAAATATTTGATTTTTCACATACTACAAAACTTCATTACTAGGTGCTTAATATTTGCTGCAATATAAAAAATAAACATGGTAGAAAGAGTTTTGCAGAGCATATATTCTACTAGAGAAGACAAAACAACACAAGACATACAAACAAACAAAAGAAACTGAACTAAATGAATACATTCAAAGTAGAATGCCAAAAGGATCTGTTTTACACAGTCTACCAGAAACCCAAACTAATTGAGGTTCCAACATCTTGGAACTTCACCAACTGTAACACATCGCCAAGGATGCTTTTCAGAATCTTTTAATACCTAGGTACATAATTCCTCTTCATATTACATTGGCTATAAATAGTCACATAGCACAATTTAGATGGAAAGATGGCTTAAAATGTAGGAGGATAGATAAAATCATGATGAGCAATGCTGGGTCTGCCATATTAAAAAGGAGATATGTTTCCTTTACTAAGACAATAGTAGTATAAATGGGTAAAAATGGTAATTGATACCTTTATCACTCATGTGCCCAACTCATTCTATGTGGCCATTGTTAGTCTGAAATCAAGACTTGATGAAGATATCACGAAAAAAGAAATCAATTTGCAATTGATGTAAATGAAAATAAAAATATAACCTATCAAAGTTTGGGAGATACATAAAAAAGAAGTGCTGAGAGGAATATTTTTAGCAATGGGTGAACATATCAGAAAAGATCAAGTCTCAAGTCAATAATCTAATATCATACTTCAAAAATCCATGAAAAGGAGAGTGAAATAAATCTGAAGTAAGAAGAAGGAAGGAAATAAGATCAGAAAGCCATACAATTGAAAATAGAAAAACAATAAAGAAAATAAATGAATCAATAATCTGGTTCCTTGAACATAGCAATAAAAAAATCTATCAATATTTACCAATAAATAAAAAGAACCCAAATTAATAATATCAGGAATAAGATAAGGGATATAACTAAAGAACTTTCAAACATAAAAATTTTATTAAAAGAATGGTACAAACTGTAAGCATAAATTTGATGACTTAGATTAACAGGACCAAATCCTTGAAAATCTCTAACACAACTCAATATAAAATAGATAATTTTAATTGCCCTATAACTATTAAGGAAATTGAATTAATAATTTGCAATCTCCTGAAAAAGAAATCTCTAGGCCTTGCTGGTTACACTAGAAAATTTTATCAAACAATTAAAGAAAAACTAACACAATTCTTTACAATTTCTCCCAGAAAATAGAAGCAGAGAGAAAGCCTTTGGCATCCAGGGCTAGGCAAAAAGTTCTTAGGATTGACACTAAAGTAAGAGGCATAAAAGTAAAAGTTGATCAACTGGACATTATTAAAATTAAAACATTTTATTCTACTAAACACTCTGTTAATGGGACAGCAAGACAAGACACAGACTGGGAGAATATATCTACAAACCACATATCAAACAAAGGATTGGTATCTGGAATCTATGAAGAACTCTTTCATATCCAAAGCGTTAAAAAAATTCAGTTAGAAAATGGACAACAGACATGGAGAGATGTTTTATAAAATAAGATTTACAAATACCAAATACACACCTGAAAAGATGTTTGACATCATTAGAGAGGTGTAAATTATAACCAAAATGCAGTATCACTACGTATCTAGTAGAATGGCTAAAAATACATATGTGTATATTAAATATACATATATTTAACTATAATCAATCTATGTATATATATGTGTAATGACAACACTGATCACTCATATATTGCTGGTGAAACTCTAAATTTGTGCAGTTACTCTGGAAAAGTTTGGTCATTCTTTATAATATTATACATGCTACTACAATTATCATACAATTAATTGCATTCATTAGCATTACTCCCAGATAAGCAAAAAGCTATGTTTGCACAAAAACCTATACAAAAATATTTATACCAACTTTATTTTTAATAGTCAAAAGCTGTAAATGTAAACAACCTTTAATTGTTGTATGGTTAAGGAAACTGTAGTATATCTGTACCGTGGAATACTACTCTACAATAAAAATAACAAATTGTTGATACAAACAATATCAATATTGTAAATGTATCTTTAAAACTTATGCTGAGGGCCCAGCAGAGGCTCACACCTATAATTGTAGCACTCTGGGAGGCCCAGGCAAGAGGATCGCTTGAGCTCAGGAGTTCGGAGACCAGCCTGAGCATGAGCGAGACCCCATCTCTATTAAAAATAGAAAAGATTAGCAGGGCATGGTGGTGTGCACCTGTAGCCCCAGCTACTCGGGAGACTGAGGCAGGAGGAGGATCGCTTGAGCCCTGTAGTCTGAGGTTGCTGTGAGCTAGGCTGATGCCATGGCACTTGCCCAGGTGACAGAGGGTAAAGTTCACATATATGATTCCATTTGTATTATATAGTCGAAATGACAAAATTTTAGAAATGAATAATAAATTAATGGTTAGGAGTTATGGTGGCTGTGTGGGCAGGAGGGAAATTGTTGTGGCTATAATGGGACAACAAGAGATTTCCTGTTGTGTTGGAAATATTCTCTATTGTGACTGTATCAATGCCAATATCTTGGCTGTGATACTGTACAATAGTTTTGCAAGATATTTCTGTTGGGTAAAACTGAGTAAACAGTTACATGATATTTCTCGATATTCTTTTCTACATCTGCCTGTGAATTTACAATTATCTCAAAACAAAGCTTAATTAAAGAAATGAATAAAACAAGTTGGGATAAAAGCAACTATTTGGACAAAAGTTTAATAAGAATAATCAGGTAATATAATTATTATATTCAATACAAATTTAGAGACATCTATAGGAAATGTTCTTATGCTAGTCAATATTATGATTGTATAATAAATATAAAATGTTCTTATTTGTGAGTACAATTTATCTTTAAAGTATTCTAAGACAAAACAATATTTTGTGTAAAAATAATAATGTCATGTGGCAGTTACGTGAAATTTTATTCAGAAAAATGCACATTTTTCATAAAAGAGGCTGAATTTAATGTTTATCAAACATGTCCGTTGGGAAATAGTTCTTGTTTTTTAGTAGAGGGAATGATGAATTATTTCAGATCAGTAACTCAAAAGAGACATATAAAATGATTCCCAAACACACATATGCTAAGAATTCTACAAAGTAGTTATCATTTTAAATTATAAAACCTAGAATGGAGAAATAAAAATACTCTTCATTTTCCAAAATGCACAAAATAGTTAACAGAGAGAAATAAATTTATCTTATTATCTAACAATAATAAGTACTCTGATATAATAGCAATGAAAACTTTAAGTGCTAATGAATATTAACAGGACTTGCACGGCTGCCAACAATACCACTTAGAAAACATTTACACTCTACTATCAGTTGATGGGAAGGCTATAAAATCTTTCGAACTCAGCCTGCTCTTCTGACTCAAAGGTGGAAAAGTATCCAACCTTCACTGGTAATTAGAATCATATTTTTGACCAAAGAAGTTAGAAGGAATCCACTTCAATGTAAATGCATTCCAAATAATACACTTTGGTTATATATTTAAATTAGATAATATTGTGTTAAAAATGAGGGACTAAGTAAATATTAATCCCTAGGATCCCTTGCATTACTTAATGGTTCCTAATGGCTGGAAAGTCACTGAAAATAGCTCTCCAATTCAGAATAGCTGTAAGAACTGTATCAGCTGTGGGTGGATCTTCATTTTCTCTAAAGTTTTCTAAAAACAGTGACTATGTTAGCACAATTCTCCAATTCTATATTCACATAACCCTAGGGATAGATCCCGTGTGCCACACTATATTCTTTCTTTAGAGTTTTAGGATTCTAACTCCTGTGTGTTTACTTTGGGGACTTGTTTTGGGGAAAAAATCAACTAGAGTTCAACATCACTTTAATCATAATCTGCAAAGCATTGATCCATTAACTTCTGGCTTCTAATACCATCCTAATATTCCCCACATAAGGGCTGCTACATTGATTCAGGCAAATATGCCAACAGTTTTGCCCACTATTTCTTAGGTTTCATTAGTGCAAGTGCCATCAAAGTGAAAAAGACAAATAACCTATTAATATTATGTGAATCTAGTTTTATCCTTAAAGGCCCCTAGAAAGATTCTGAGGGAACGTTATGGTCCCACAGACCACACTGAGAATTGCTGTCATAGAGAAAATAACCATTTATCAGATAATAACTGCATAGCAAGTACAAGGGTTTGTATTGCACTGAAAAATTCCAATAAAGATCTGGAACAACAGATGCAATTGAAAGTTATCATTGATTAAACTTTTTACAATAATTTATCATCTTCAATATCCACGTATGTTCAAATTGTAAAATCTATTCAGGGACGTGATAGAACGCACTATACTACTGAAGTATTTTTCTACATTGTCTTGGTAGTACAAATCTTTGTGGTAGTCAGGATTGCGGAATTGTTTTCATTTCATTCTTTTGGTAGGGGAAATGTTGCAAGGATCCTGGCTTGCCAAATTTGCCATGATATTTTTAACGCTGTGAATCTGAAAGCCATTGTGAGTGTTTGTTCAGGTCTAAATCTTACTGGATCTATTGCAAGGTACATGTTGTCTAAAATTGGTGATATATCCATAAGCTTCCATTCTGAATAGTGAACCAAAATTCTATTCTGAGTTGTCAGGAATTACTTTTTGTTCGATTTTCAATGTCCAATAATTCAAAATATTTGTTATTTCCTTTTCTAGTATGATTAACCTATGGATGTCCATTGTACAGAAAAATACTGTCCAAAAAGTAGAAAAATTTTCCTTATGGCACGTTTCCTACTCTTTGATTTTGTGTTTATTTCCCCTAGACATATAATTAGAGTCCTAGTTCAGCATGCACTATTTACAAAGTCAAACCTAAAATATATGACGCATAATTAAAGAATTTATAATTTATATCAACCAAAATTTACAGAATATATGGTAGGAATGAGTTCTTAGTAGAATAAAACAAATGCACCAAAAATACAGCTTTAGGTACAGATGTGTCAATAAGTATATGGTGCACAGACATTTATTGAGTTGAATGTGATAGTTAATACAGCTAATACTGTTCTTATAATTTTCTCATATGGGCACCAAAATGATGCAAATTAAGTGATTTTGAGATTATATAAAATCCTGGAATAATATATAGATAGTTATATGAAGTTATGGATCCTGGAATGGATTTATTTTGTGAAATATTATCACTAAACTCCTTAAGTATGTTTTCTCATGTTGTTCTAGAAGACATCTTTCATCAAGGTTTAAGAAAAATATTGATTTTGAGGGAACCTACACCTTTGAATAGTATTTAGTTGATTTTTTTTTCTGAAGATGGGGATGCTGGATTGAGGTGTAATAGTTGAAATGATCTCTGCTATTTTTGGTAAGGGCGAGATTCCAGCATATCAGCGTTCAGGTAGTAGGGTTAACAGTACAGAGACAGAGTAAGAATAATTTGTGCAACAGACAGCAAATCTAGCTGTCTATTAGGAGATTAGAACATCTAGAGAGAGAATAAATCAACTTCAGTGGACAAGTGAGACTCCGATGGTTTGAAATATTCACGTCCTTACAATTCTGTCATATAAAACTTTTTGAATTCTCAGGTTCTCAAACTTTCTTAAGAAATTTCTTATCTTGCACTTTGTGAAATTCTACATTCTATTGAGATTACAAATTGTCATTCTGAAGGATCAAATCTGGTATTTGCTTTTGGGTACTACAACTTTGCAGCACAAAAGAAAAACTTTTAGCATGTCCACCCAAAGTCCAGCTTCTCTGTCCCTGGTTTAAACTAGAGAAGTTATAGATTTGTTGTTGCAGTTCTCATTTTTCACAGTGCCTATCAAAATCTGATGCAAACACTTCAATTCACTGTCCTTACATCCCTCACTTCCTTCATTATGTTTATGGCAATGACTGATGAGTCCCCCAAAGGCTTGCTTTCAATTGCATTTCACTTAGGATGACAGCAAACAATTATTTAAGTAACTATTTTGACATTAAATGACTTAGGCTACCAGAGTCTCATCTCTGATTATTGTTTATGAGTATTTTTTCTTGCGACTTTCATCACGTTCAGCTCCTAAAAGACCAGGTAATTAGTTTGTGATCCTATATCTTATCTGGCACTCACTTCTGATACCAATTTCTATATGAGTCTAAATTATTGGTTACAAAAATGAGAAACTATGTATAACAAATTGAGCACAGGAAGAATTTAATGGAAGGATGTTTTTATAGCTTAAAAAAATAAAAAGGGATGCTGGACTATGAATCTTGGAACAGTAGCTGAAACCAAAGGAAGCAAGAAAGTCAGAGCATGGCCAATGTTCCACCTTGGATGCAATCCACTTAGAACACTGCTTCTGGCAGTGAGATTTCCCCATGAAGGGTGCTTAAAATCAGTCTAGCCAAAAATGGTTAAATGAGTAAGATAAGCCTAAATCAGAACAAATATTCTCCAAAAGAACTTAAATAGTTACAATAAAATTATAAGTGTATCTGTGTTCCAAAAATTGGGTGCCTGAGTGTCTCTATTTTTAAACACTTAAGAATTCTTGTCCTTAAATATTTTAATAAAATGATATCAAAGCTCTCTACTAGGAGTAATTCTTTGACAAAACTAAATTTCTGTCCATTCCTGAGACTTAAATTCTTTTTGGACTTAAGCACTTTTGGACTTAAGTGCTTTACTGATAAGTAAAAGGTAGAACATTATTAAAAGGATAAGAAATTATATCTTATGTATTAGAGAACATTCTCCACCAAATATACCATTACTAATCATTCAGCGAAGAAAATACAACTTTACTGTATACAATCTTCCAGGCAACGTGCTAGAACCTGGTATTATAGCTGTGAACAATGCAATGTGTTATTTTACCCAAAAAATTCAAGATAAATATCTATCTTTTATGAATTATAAATGGATGAGATGTATCTGTTGAGAAATTTCAATGGTAAGAAAACTAGATGATTCCTCTTTTGTGTATCTAAAAATTGCATGTGCATGTGAAAATTTACAAATCAAACTTGGAGAGATATATGCAACAAAATTTTAAAAGTAATCTCATCATGACAAAATGTGCCAAAGCTCTTATTAACAGCCCTCATATATTTTGCCCCAACTAAGAATTATCTGGTTATGATTTAGCATTCTAATCACTATATATGTACCATGAGATACCATCTAAACCTATTAATAAGTGTAAGATATATTAATTGCTTCTTATTTTTTGTCATGTGTTGTAAATTATTAATATTCCATTATAATTTCGTTTTGATTTGGTAATATTTTTGTAAAGTAGTTAACTTATTTTCATAGGTAATCTATTTATTTTTACATTTATTTGACAAGCTAGATTTAAAAATGAATTATTTATTATCTAATCAATTTCCTAAAATTTTTTATTTAGCATGGGGATTTTTTTACAAAGATTAATCACAAAGAGCAGCTGTGCTAGACATTTGTATGGATGATATTAGCATCTTATTCATTTTCTTCCAGAAATAGCATATTTAAATTTTCTGATTATTTTAAAATTCTGATACTATTATGTTCCTACAAAGTCATCCCAAACATTGAAATATTTATATTTTTCATCCTAACAGTATAGCTTGATAATATTTGCAAAGTTAGGATTTACTTATTTCAAATCTTCCTTCTTTTCTATAAAAAGTTCTGCTTTACTATCTCAAATGTTTCCCAATTTTTATGTGCAACTTCTACAATCAAATGTAC
>NW_012143745.1:1130913-1143343 GCF_000956105.1 Propithecus coquereli | reverse complement strand
TCCTTGAAGACAGAGATTTTGTCTTTCTCCATCATCCCTGCATCTCTCCGGTTTAAAAGTAACAGATAAAGTGATACTGCGGTTTCTTTCTGGCTGCTTCAAACTGCCGCATCTTACATATAGAAGCTATGCTAGAATATGCAAATAGTTTACTAACCTAGAAAGTAATTTTAATTCAAAAGCACTGAATAATTTTATGGTCACTTTAGTGCTAAAGGATGCTGGAGAATAATAATACAAGTTATGAAGTCAAACAGTATAAATCTGAATAGTTTGAACACTTAATTTTAAAATATTGCACATATCGCTTAACTTTCCTTTGGTTCAGGAATATAAATAGTGGGCAATTCAGGGTTCTAGCCTATGCTGCATGTGATATACCCTCAAAAGAAAGTCTTCAAAATGTAACCTGTACAACACTGTGAAGAATTCTTGATGGATAATCCATTTCATGAAGTTACATGACTTGAATGAGATGTTCTATATAAACAATTAAAATATTCTTTGCTCCATCATATGAATTGTATAAACAGTAATTGTTACTTTGTGGAAAAGTGTATGCATAGTTTAAGGTCTTTGGGGGACTTGTGTTCTACAAAAATATATGCTACGTTCATTTTTTTGTTTATGTAATGAAAGAGTTTTCATGCAAAATTTTATAATGCTCAAAATACAAACATGTAGGAAGAGGTTTTACAGATACAGCTGACCTGAACAGAGGTAGATAATTTGAAATCATATTTTATCTAAAATATATGAAGTGTTTTAGAAACTAAAATTCTTAAAGTCTAAAATGTCTCTGGACAGTGAATAATGAGAAAAACTACTATTTTCTAAATGACTAGTACATTCCAAGGTATTTGCTATAAACTCAAGATGCAACACAGAGCCAGTGTATTGTAATACACAAGAGCATGAAATCTGGAGTCAGACTGCTTGGGTAAAACCTGGCATGAATTCTTCTGTAGATTCTATTAATATATTAGGACTGGAATTGGATGGGGAAATTACCTAAACTCTCTGTGCCTCATTTTCCTCATCTGTTAAATGGGGATAATGATAGTACCTATCATATGAGTTTAGGTACAGGTGTTAAAAACTCGTTTATGGAAAACGTACAGAACAGTGCCCGACACTCATTGAAACATTAGATATTACTATGAAACATTAGATATTACTAAAGTGTCTCTAACAATCTAACAATTTTACTGGAGATGTTTTTAAGATACACTGAGAGACAACTTGAAGAAGGTAATGTATCTAGTGAGTAGAAAATCTACATTTGAATTCATGTATATAGCTACTTCAAAATTCTCCTCTACAAAGTAACCTCAATATCCACATTTGTCACAATCTGAGCAGCACAAGAAAATTAAGGTGGTGGAGTACTATACGTTGTAAGAAAAAAATTATAAGTCTATCATAACTTTCAAAAAAAAGGAAAGGGCAAAATTCTTCTTATAGAAAAATGCCAGTTAAAATGTAGGAGAAAATTAATTATAAGAATCACTATTTTAAAAGTCAGTGTAATAATTGATTCAAGCAAAATATAGCATAGATTCTAAGACCATTGGAGGAAAGGTTGTTGAAAAGTGGATATTTTCATTGTCTTAAAGTATCAACACATTTATTACTAATGCTATGAAAAGGCAAATACACTTTTTCAAGAAGTTTTAACCAACTTATCAAACTTGAAACGATGTGTTTCCTGATGTGATGTAATGAGATGTAAACAGCAACACAAATAAAACATATACAACATCATCTGTGTAGTGTTCTTACTAAAAAAATGTGTAACTTGACACAAATCACATGGAAATAATATACATATTCATAATGTGGAATGTACTATAATACACTATTAACATCAAAATAAGCAAAAATATATGGGTAATTCTTGATTAAACAGACCAAAGTATTATAACAATTTCAGCAATTCAGGAGACATATTGAATTCTGACTTTAAAAACATAATAGTAGAAGATATTTTCAGGAGAGTTGGAGATATTTGAATGTGTACTATATATTAGATATTTTCTGATATTGTTAATTTTAATATAATGATACTGTGTTTATGTGGGAGAATGGCCTTATTTTTCTGATGTATTTTATAAGAAGATATATATGTATATATATTTGAAGTGGACATTTTGTCCTTATTTAAATTAGCATATTTTAGTGTGCTCCTCATTTTCCAACTTTTAATTTGAAAATTTCAAGTTTACTGATGTATAAAAATTTCTATTAAAACTTTTACCTAGATTCTCCAATTTAAGTATTTTGTTTTAGCTCTTTTTTCATAGAAATTTATTTATTTATTTATGTACAGATAATATAATTTGATATATATTCTTGTGACATACACACATACACACAATGTGAACCTGGAGCCATCTTGCAGTGCCAGAAAGTAAAGAGGTGCTCAAAACACACATACACACACACACAATAATGGCAGTATCATGGATCCCAAAGCCAAACGTGGAAAATGGCATTAGAAATCAAAGTCTGGGATCTAGGTGTTCTCATTGCTATTAAAGTGACCTGTTATGTGATAAAACAAAGAAATACATGTATCTATACTAAGCCTTGTATATAAATATCTCTATAAATAATTTTGTATGTTTCCATCAATATATGTATTAAGTAAAACATAAATTCATGCTGACATCTCCAAATGTAATCCAATGTCTCATTCTAGCTTCTTCCTTTGAGTGCCTATAACTTCCCACCCCAGCTAACAGTGAGAAAGCCGACTCTGTTCACTACCCATTAATTTAAGTGTTCATTTCTCATATACATATATAGTGGTTTCGGAATTGACCCATACCACTATGAGAGCAACTTTATAAACTAGAATTCAGTGTTTATGCATAGTTCTTTGGCATTTATTCTTATCGTCTCCATTCTTTATCAAAGTTACTCAAGTTGACACCATACTCCCTTCAGTGAGGTTGTTTCATTCATTTGCAATAATTAGATTATTTTGTCACGGTCTGCATTCCATTCTGGGATCCCAGATCCTAAATGATTTTTTAAAAATTGTGTACATTAAAACCTAGACTTTTCGTTGTAAGGTTCTGAGTTTTGACAAATGCAGTGTCAGGAGTCCACAAATAGTGTCATAATAGAAGAGTGTCCCAAACCTAGAAAGTATCCTTTGCACTTCATATGTTTAACTCTCCCTTTCACCAAGCCACTCGCAACCACTGGTATGTTTACTGTCTCTATAGAGTTGCCTTTTATAGAATGACATAGGAGTGGAATTAAACAGTACATAGCCTTTCAGACTGACTGGTTTCTCTCTTAGCAATATTCAGTTGTGTCATTTGTTCTAAAATAGCTTAAAACTCCTTACTTTTTATTACTGCAGATTATTTCAGTGTATGGATGTGTGAAGTTCATTCATCCATTCACCTGTTTAAGGTTATCTTGTTTGCTTCTAGTTTGGGGTGATTATGAATAAAGCTGCTATAAACTTTATCTGTAGGTTTTGTGTGGCAGAAGCTTTCCAATCATTTAGGTGAATACTCAGGAGTTTTCTAGATTGTATAAGACTATGTTTAGCTCTGTGAGAAACTGCCAAATCATTTTCTAGAATGACTATATCATTTTAAATTCTCACCAGAAATGAATAAAAGTTCCTGTGGCTCTCCTTCCTTGATAATAATCACTACTGTCAGTTTTACATATTTTGTTTGTTTGCTTTTGTTTAGCCTTTCTTATAGTTGTGTAGTGGTTTCTCATTGTTTTAATTTATATTTTTCCAGTAACAATTGATGATGAGTGTATCTTCATATGCTTATTTGATATGTGGTATCTTCCTTGGTGGTGAGGTTTCTGTTGAGAATGTTTCACAGCATTTAATTCCAGATATGTAACTTGGAAATACGTTCAAACCAGTCATGCCTTGTCTGATTCTCTTAAGAATGTAATTCACAGAGCAGAAGTTTTGAATTAAAAAAAAAAAAACAACTTCTGCTCAATAATATTTTTGTCTTTCAGGACAATCTTTTCAGTGTTATATTAAAAACTTATCAACGCATGCAAGGTCATATGTGTTTATCTTCTTATATGTTATCTTCTAGAGGTATAATAGTTTTACATTTTGTATTTGGAGCAATAATCCATTTTGATGTCATTTTTGTGTTCAATGAAATATTTGTGTCTAGATACATCTTTTTGTATATGGATATCCAATTACTGTAGCACCGTTTACTAAAAAAGACTACCCTTTCTCCACTGCCTCTGTGCCTTGGTAATTATCTGTTGAATTTATTTGTGTGGGCCTATTTCTGTGCTCTCTGTTGTAAATCTCTTGATCTATGTATTGATTATTTCACAAATACCACACTTCCTTGATTATTATAGCTTTAGAGTAAGTCTTGAATGTGGGTAGTTTAAGTCCTCTGAGTTTGTTCTTTTTCAGTGTTCTAGGTATTTTGCATTGGCATATAAATTTTCAATATCTACAACATAGCCTTCAGCAATTTTGACTGAATTTGCATTGAATTTATAAATCAAGTTATGAAAAATTGGCATCTCAGTGACATTACATCTTCTAATCCGTGAATGTGGAATATTTTTTCATTTAATTAGCTCTTTTGATTAATCAGTGTTTTTCAATTTCCATATATAGATCTTGTACATATTTCATTACTTATACATAATTAATTTTAGTGTGTTTTTATAAATGATATAGAACGTTAACATCAAATTCCAATTACTCATTATTGGTATATGACTTTTTATATACATGTATCCTATGGCCTTGTTACATAGTTGCTTATCAGTTTTAGAAATTTTTCCTGGCTTGTTTAGAGATTTCTATGTAGAGAATCATGTTATTTATTAATATGAATAAATACTTAAGAAACTAATGAGAACTTTCAGTTTCATGTTACATATGAATCATGAGTGAGGACATCTTTCCCTTTTCCTGATATTCGGGTGAAAATATTCATTCATTCACAATTAAGGATGATGTTAGATGTATGTGTCTCATATATTGCCTTCATTAGGTTAAGGAAGTTCCCTCTTTTCTTCCTATTGATATTTTATCATGAACAGGTTTCTAATTTTCTTGAAAGATTTTTATGCATCTATTGATTTTTATATAATCTTCTGTGTGTTCATATGATGAATTATATTGATTCATTTACAGGTTTTAAACCAGTGTTGCACTCATGAAATGAGTCACAAACTTTGACATGATGTATTTTTTTATCTTGCTAAATTTGATCTGATTATGTTTTGTTAAGGATTTTTATATACATGTTTATGAGACATATTGATATGTACAATTTATTTTCTTATAATGTGTTTATTCTGTTTGGTATAAGGAAAATACTGGCCTCATTGAATCAGACAGAAAGTGTTACTTCTGCTCCTGTTTTTGCAAAAAGATTATGGGGAACTGTTATATCATCCTAATTGTTTGGTAGAATCACCAGAAAATCATCCAACACGTGTGCTTTATTTTGAGGAAGATTATTCATTATTTTAATTATTGATTCAATTTTATTTTTTTCTATTTTTTCTTGTTTTTTTTTTCTTTAATGCACATAGGAAAAGAAGGAAGGATTCAATTTCTTTAATGCATATAGGCCAATTCTGCTTATTTCTTCTTGTGTGGATTAGGCAGTTTGTAACTTTCAGGGAATTAGTCCACTTTGTATAGGTTATAAAATTTCTGAACATAGAGCTTCTTTTACTATTCCTTTAGGGTCCTTTTAATATTCATGGGATCAGTACTGATGATACCTCTTATCATTTTTTATATGAGTAATTTCTATCTTATTTTTTTCTTGGTTAGTGTGGCTGTAAGTTTATTAATTTTTTAGATCTTTTGAAAAAAATCAGCTTTTTGTTAAATGGATTTTCACTGTTCTTTTCCTGTTTTCAAATTTAGATTTCCGCTGCAATTGCTATTATTTGTTCAAGTATCCTGATGCAGAAAATTTGGTTATTGATTTCAGATGTTTCTTCTTATTTAATATATACATTTAATGCTATAATTTTCATCTCAGCACTGCTTTCTTACCAGCCAACAAATTTTGATAAATTATATTTTCTTCTTCATTTATATATATTTGCGTGTGTGTGTATGTATTTCTCTTGAGACATATTTTTTAACTCATTAATTGTTTAGAAGTGTGTTATTCATTTCCAGATATTTGGGGATTTTTCCAGCTTTGTGTTATTGATTTCTGGTTTAATAATATTTTTGTTTTAAAATATATATCATGTGACTTTTATTCTTCTAAATTATTTAGGTGTATTTAATAGCTTAGGTGTTTTATTTTTGTGATCATTCTATGTGAGCTTGAAAAGAATGTGTATTCTTCTATTGTTGGAGTACCCATAAATGTCAATGACACCATGTTAATTTAAAGTGCTATTCATATTTTCTATATATTAATAATTATAGATTTTCTGCCTGTTTGTTATATCAATGACTGACAGAAGGATGTTGAAATCTCCAACTATCATAATGATTTCTATATTTCTCCATTGAGTTCTATCAGATTTTGCTTCACATATTTTGAAGCACTCTTTTTAAAAAGATGCATAGATGACTTGAATTGTTATGTCTTCTTGGTGACTTGACCCCTTTATCTTTATGCTCCCATTTATCCTTGATTAAGTTCATTTCTATTTTAAAATTCCCTAAGCGATCCTTTCATTTCTACAAATTCTTTTTTTAATATATATGTCTTTAGTGAATTTTTCATTCATGTTCTGAATAATTTTTTTTTTTTTTTGGTTTCTTTGTGTTGTTTTCAACTTTCTCATTGATCCCATTGAGCTTACTTGTGATTCATATTTTTAAATGCATATCTGACATTTCAAAATTTCCTTTTGGTTGAAGTCCATTGCTGGATAGCTAATGTGATCCTTTGCAGGTGTCAAAAGAGCCTATTCTTTCATACTATCGGAGTTCTTATGCTAGTTCCTACTCGTCTTTTCCCTCAGCTCAAAAAAGATAGCTTTGTGGTTCACCTGTTCTCCTCTTCTGGAACCTCTGTTTCTCAGTGTAGAGAAGGGAGAGTTACACTGCTTTTTGGCTTATGCAGGTTAGGTACCCACTATGGTGTTGCTGGCAATTTGGGTTGGGTGGACTTCACCCCTGGGAGAGTGTTCAGATGCCAGTGTTTATGGACTAGATTAAGTGATCCCCAGTTCCCTGGCTCCCAGATGGCATGCTTGAGCTTTGGAGGGACCAGACTGACACCAGGCTGGCAAACTTACCCTCAAGCCACCATGATTTCACTTTCTGTTTGCGATAGTGAGGGGTGGGGTGATCTCCTTCTTTGGAAGTATGCTCATGCAGGAGAAGGGTGGGTAAACTGTAAGCCTGTGACAGAAGAGGGGGTCCTCTTGATGAGATTGGTGGCAGCAAGCAGCTGTGGGGTGCACAAGCTGCTCACACCTCCCTCTTTTGGCAGTGACAGGGGTCTCTATCCTCTGGGGGCACAAAAGTGCCCAGCTTCCCGGCTCCCATTCAAACCCAGCTGAAGCAGAGGTTTTGGAGGCAACTCAACTTGCTGTGTGATGAGCTATCAGACTGGCTGTGTGCTGTGGCTGAAATGTTCCATTGTAGGAGAGGTGGTTGTGCCAGAGACTTACCTCCAGGGCATGTAGGTTTCTCCCAGAAGGGACAGACAGCTCAGGGAGAGGAGTGCTATCCCCACCCTCCCTCAGAAGAGGCAATATGCTTTTGTACTTGGAGCATATGAAAGTTGTTGCTGTGGCTTTTTAGAATGAAAAGAGTGAACCTCAAGCTCCATGCCATAGTGGGTGTGTAGGTGCTCTGTCAGAGGTGGGGAGGCTGCTCCCAGTTCCCTCACTTAATTGTCCCCTGTGGAACCCTCACCATTCCTGAGCAGAAACAATCATGGCTGCCCTAGCAGTAGAGGGCAGTGGAGAGGAGGAGGAGGAGGCAAAGCATCCAAATGGTGGGGAGCTGGTGACATGGTTTCCTTTTGTCTAAGGGCCCCTCTGGCATGCTACACTGTCCTCTTGGCTGGAATTGCCCCTGAAAGCCCAAGTACCAGGAGACCCATGATTCCCCTGGAACCCCAAGGCTGCTGTAGTCCAAGTAGGTGCTGGGGGGAATTGGGTGTGGATCCAGGAGGCACATGCTACTGTGCCTAACTGGCCATCTTGATCTCTCAGAAGGAACCCTTAAATGGTAATTTTGAAGAATTACTTGGGGCTTAATGTAAACTAAAATGAGACTAAGAAACTTGACATGTTAGCATGCCCAAAACACTTTTATGGGTGTTACTGTGGCAAAAACCATAAGGTGAAGAGTCAGCAAATATCCTCATGGTTCTGGTAGGGGAAAAAATAAAATTAATCATTGTGAAATATGCTCATAGTGTTACTCCTAATAAAGACCTACTCTGTAGGGGGAAAGACTTTAGAGGAGTCTAATCTGACATGGAGGAAAAGTATTTCTCTGACTGCAGCCCCCTTTGGCCTTCCTCTCTTACATAAAAGGTGAGAGGAGCTAAGAAATACTGTGAGGGTCACTGCTCAAAGAACAGACCACTGAATAATAGACTTACTCATACGATTACAGTATGCTTCTCTTTAGCCATACCTTATGACAAACAAGGAAGGCTTCCTTGTTTGTTCCTTCAGTATAACAGTGGATTATAGTGAAAAGAACTTCAAGAGGAAGACTCTTAAAAGAAGTACGTACTGAAGCCCAAAGGCAACATGATAGACAATAAGGGGATATTATTAAATATAAAATGCCAGATTTAAAATCAAAAGTGTAGTTTATTGTATGACAAACAAGAAGCAGTATGTCTAATCAAAGTATGCTACTAAACTATAAACACAATTTTGCCATCTTAATGGTAGCTTGTTTATGCCAGCAGCAAAGAAGCCTGGAGAGTGAGTGGCAATGAAATCGCAAAAGGTGTTTTTCCACAGCTTGTGGAGAATTGAATACTTTTCCTTGCAAGAAGTGGTCCAAAGTCTGGAATAAGGGGTAGTCAGTTGGTGCAAGGTCTGGTGAATATGGTGGGTGACAGAGAGTTTCCAAATCCAACTGTTATAGTGTGAGCAGCATTGTTTGTGCAACAGGTGGTTGAATGTTGTCTTGCAAGAGGATTGACCTGTCTCTGTCGACCAATATCAATTGCTTAATGGTAAGCATCCTCATTGTTTAATCCAATTAGTTGCCGTAGACATCTGCTGTAATTGATTGACGAGGTTTCATGAAGCTGTAGTGGATGATACCAGCACTGGATCACCAAAAACATACCATTAGCTTTTTCTGATGAATATTTGGTTTTGGACTGTGTTTTGGCACTTCATCTTTATCCAACCATTGTGCCAAAGGCTTATGATTGTCAAAAAGAATTCATGTGTCAAAAAGAATCCTTCTTCCTCACATATAACAAAACGCTGTAGAAATGGTTTGCCTTTATGTCATGACGGCAAAGAATGGCAAGCTTAGAGATGATTTCTCTTCTGACACTCATTTAATTCAGGAGGAACCCATCTATCCAACTTGTTTATCTTTCCCATTTGTTTCAAATGGTCCAATATTGTTGGAATAGTAATGTCAAACCTTGCGGCTAATTCATGCGTAGGTTGAGTTGGATTCGCTTCCACTGCAGCTTTCAGCTCATCATTATCCACCTTGGTTTCAGGTCACCAGCGTGGCTCATTTTCAAGATTAAACTCCCCAGAATGGAACTTCTCAAACTGTCGATATACTGTGTGTTCATTAGCCACATCCTTCCCAAACACTTTGTTGACATTTTGAGCTGTCTGCACTGCATTGGTTCCATGACAGAACTCATATTCAAAAATAACTCGAATTTTTTACTTATTCTTGGTTTCACAAAAATTGCTCTGAAAAATTTGAAAGATAATCATAAGCACAAATGTACACTTGAAAGACTTAGGATGTACTGTCACAATAAAAATAAAACAAGAATTATCAAAGTGAAATGTCAGAGATATTAACTGTCAAGTTTAGTACTTAAAGAAATTGTATATTTCATACTTAATAACCTAGTTACAGTATGGAGATAGTTGAAATCACTGGCACCTAAGGTTACGAGGAACAGCTTAACTTCCAGCCAGAGTAACATAAATATTTACACTAAAGGCATATTTACTCTCTATAATCTGATATAGAA
This sequence comes from Propithecus coquereli, assembly GCF_000956105.1. Lineage (NCBI taxonomy): Eukaryota > Metazoa > Chordata > Mammalia > Primates > Indriidae > Propithecus > Propithecus coquereli. The sequence goes on along the minus strand of NW_012143745.1, from coordinate 1,133,177 downwards.
TATCTACCTTTCAACAATAAAATTATAAATCATTATAAAAACTAAGAAGAAGTATAGCCTGAAAAGACATGGGAAGCATCAGAGCCAGATTCTTATAGTATGACATTAATGTTGGCATTAGCAGATGAGTAATCAAAAATAACTATGCTTAACATATTAAGGAATCTAATGAGAAAAATAAACAACATATGAGAACAGGTGGGTGTTGTAAGAAGGGAGATGGATATGATAAAGAAATGAGCTCAAAGAAAATGGTAGAAATTAAAAAAAAAAATCAAAATGAAAAATGCCTTTGCTGGGCCCCCAATAGACTGAACATACTGAGAAAATAATTACAAGCTTGAAGATATGTCAAGAGAAACTTTACAAACTGAAATACAAAAAGAAAAAAGAATCAAACAAACACAAAGGAGAGTTCCTATGAGACTATCGTTCCCAAAGCATTGCTGGAAAGAAGCAGATCACAGTCACCACATCGTTCTGCATGTGCCTATCTCTCCAGATTTCAGAGTAGCGGTTTGCCCTGTGACCTCAGTTTTCTGAAGTGTCCAAAACGGTTGTTGATTTTCACTTGGTATAGTGACAGGAGACAGACTTTCAAGTTCTGTGTACATCAATGCTGAATATGAAAGTAAATATTTTGATTTTAAATGATTCTGATATTTTTAAAAATCGACTACTATTTAAACAAGATAAAAATAAAGCCACATACTTTCATACTCTATCAAAATTGTATTAGTATAAATCTAGGCCCTTTGAAATATACATATTTAAAAAAATATATTTTTCTACATTTAGTCCTGGGTAGTGATTACTCAGCTTTTTTGTTTTATAAATCATTCAGCTATGTAATATTTATGGACTTTTTAAATGTGTCTTACATTTAGAATAATATTTTATAAAAAAATAAAACAAAAAACATAGAGTTAATAGATGTATCTAACATAGCTTTTAGCTGCTTTAAATATTTCTGATCATTTTAATCATTTACTTTTTTTGTGGAGGAAAAACTCCAGGTTTGTACGATGACTGCTGGACTAGCTACCTAGGATTCTTTTTGCATCTACTCTTCAGTGAAACAATCAAAATTGGTAAAAAGTAGAAAAAAAAAGATAGCATTTAATGTCTCCGGAAATTGTCCTAAAGCAATACAGCAAAGAAAAAAAAGATATTCTACAAAACCTAAATCTTCATAAGAATAGCTGTATTCCATGGTACTTAAGATATGACCTGATCCCTCCACCACCCCTCAACTCAGTGTGGCTGAAACTACACAGCAGTTGAATGCGGCAAAGAAAACAGGGCTCCTTCTCCCAAGCTTCCCAGTCAAGGGCTACAGTATCTTTCCAGAGGGTAAGTCACCACCATTTTTCAACTTCTGAAGCTCCATGATGCAGAAGTTCAATTCCAGAAATGAATAGCTAATATGTCTGAAACCCTCTTCCTCCACTCAGCCCACAGTAATAGGATAGAAGGTCTACCAAAATCATATCATGTTAACACAAAACTATGAAGCTTTTCCCAAAGGAACTGACTTTATTTGGAACAGATAAAATTTGAGTAAGTTCACTCTCTGAGTTAAGTTAAAGAGCTAAGAGAACTCTAAAACATTTCAAGTTTGTTGGTAAGCAATTAGCCATGAGGGAAATGCAAATCAAAACCCACTATAAGACACCGCTTCATACCTATTAGAATCGAAAATCAGATAATAACAAGTATTGAGGAAGATGTGGAGAAATTAACACCCTCATTTGTTGCTGGCAGAAATGTAAAACTGCAAAAATACTTTAGAAAACATTTGACAGTTCTTCAAAGTTTAAACATGGAGCTATTTTAAAACCTAGAAATTTCCATCCTAACTACTAATATATACCTAAGAGGATTGAAAACATAAGTCAAACACAAAAACATACACACAAATGTTCATAGCAACATTATTTATAATAACCCAAAATGGAATCAATATGAATATTTATCAACTTATGAGTGAATAGATAAAATGTGGTACATTCACACAACAAAATCTATTTGGCCATATAAAAAAGAATTAAGCATTGACATATACTATGATAAAACATGGATGAATCTTGAAAACATTACCCTTAAGTGAATGAAAAAAATTAGTCACAGAAGGCCATATATATGTATATATACTTTTGAAATATTATTCCAAGAAATATTTTTAGTAGTTTCTGCCTAAAGCTAAAAGATTTCTTCCAGGTCTTCAGCTATCGAAATATCAAGAAATGCATAAAGATTAAAAT
>NW_012143745.1:1128197-1129308 GCF_000956105.1 Propithecus coquereli | reverse complement strand
TGTAGCTTTTGTGTCAGATGAAAAGTGGAAATTATTACATGTGCTCAGACAAGCACTTATGGTAAGATGAGTCTCTCAATTTTCATGGATCACTGAGTTTTGACACTACTTAGAGGAAGAATTTTCTAGAGATAAAATTCTAGGTTTGAATAAAAGTACAAAGATATATTCTGGTTTAGAATGAATATGAAATTGTGACACTGTACATTATTACACCAATTTATCAAGGCAATTAGGGATATCTGAACAAATTCCTAAGAGAAAGAGCAGCACTATGGCTAAGGGAGTATGGCATTCAAATTAGAGGGACTGAACTATAACTGCTTGCTAGGGACGGTAGAGCCATCAAATTTTGATGGTAAAATGAGAGACAAAAAAAAAAGATGATACCAATATTGATTACCATTACTCATATATTTTTGGTTAGAACATAATTTAATAGTTTATGGTTGGGGTATAACTTGATGGTGATTCTCCAAATTGAGAGTTTAAATATTCAGCAGTGTGCTTCTTGGAATGTAAAACTCATAATAGTATATCTTGAAGACAATAGATTATTTTTACCTTGACCAGCTCCCCAACATCTACTTCCCCAACATTTTCAACCAACCTTATCAAAAGCCAAATTACAGGTCTCCTTTCCCCTAAACATGTCCTTTTTCAATTATTTTAACTCTATTTCCTGAAAGATTGTTAAAATATGTAAAAAAATTCATATAATCTCTTCCTTAAAAATTTCAAAGATCTTTCCATTTCCCTTACAGAATGCAAACTCCTTATCATTCCCTACAAGTCAGTACATGACCTGACTCCTGGTCTGCTTTCTCATGGTCCATAGCTCTAACCACACTAAGTCCTTACTTTTCTTCAAACATCACTAGCTTTCTTTCCATATGTTAGATTAACACTAGTTTTCTCTGCTTAAAATACTTATTTTCCAGTATTTAGCATGACTGGCTCATTCTCCATTTTATTAGTACTTTCAGAGAAGTAGTTTTTGATTTTGTTGATTTTTTTTGGTATCTGTTTCCTATTTTCAATTTCACTGATTTCTGCTCTAATTTTTATTCCTATTTTTCTACTTACTTTGTACTTGATTTGCTCTTTTTTT
>NW_012143745.1:1123462-1125547 GCF_000956105.1 Propithecus coquereli | reverse complement strand
ATTATTTTCTTTTGAACTCATTTCCTTCCTTCCCTCCCTCCCTCTCTCCCTTCATTCCTTCTTTTCTTCCTTCTTTCTATCCTTTCTATCTTTTTTTCTGTTACAGTTCTCTGAAAATTCCAAGATCTCTTAGTCATTATAATTGACTTTCTACTAACTGTTCTGGGTGCTTTCTTCAGGTAAAATTCATGATGGAGGAAAATTATTCATATAAGTTTTAAAAAAAGTACTTGCCAGATTGCAAGTTTTATATACAACAGAGTAAAACACGATTTAATTAGGAACAAAAAGTCTGTTTCCTAGGACTGCAGTAAAGTTTTGAATTTAGAAGGCCAGATGGTTGTCTAAAATAGCACATATTTCAGATTATTTCGTAGCAGCAAAGTAGACTTAAATCAACTGGATGAGAGGTTCACTTTAATCAGGTCAACCAACAGTTATTACATGAAAGCTGATTGAAATTCAGAAATTCAGTGAAATAAAAGAAAGTAATTTCCACATTTCAGACTTCTGCTGAGATAAAGCATACAACTAATTTCACATTTCCCTGTTTAAAGATTTGTTAATGTCATGGAAATTTGCTTAATATTTTACAAAAATAGAAATCAGATATAAATAGTTTAAACAAATATAAACTGAAAGATAATTAACAGCTAGATCAAATTTAGTGAAACTCAGGATGGCAGTCAGAATACTCACATATTATCTAAATATATTGTTTCTTTTAACATTTATTTTCATATCAAGATTTAAAATGCCCTTTATAAAAAATATTGGAGGAAATAACATTAAATGAGTAAAAAGAAACTGCGAGTTTAACTTCAAGGTCTTTCTTAAAATATACTAAAATTTTTGAACTATTCTCATTAAAACCCTTTGAAGCTTAGATATTAGCAATTGCCTTGATTTCTCCAATCATGTATTTACCCTTATGACATTGGCAACATGACTAAATGATTGCCAAGAACTTTCTTCATTTTAATATTCCCTAACTCTATCATTTACCCCATCAGGGGAAAAAGTAAACTATTTATTAATATGTATTTGTTCATTCATTCAGCAAATAGATAAAGCAGATATATGTGAAAAAAACAAAGCAAAAAACTCTTTGAGGTGAATATGCAGAGAGAAACAAACATGAAGTTCCTTCTCTCACAGTACTTAACATTGGATTGTGGATGGAAAGGTAGAAAATAAGTAAAGAAGTGTGTGGAGAGTAATGTGCTTAAAATGTAATGCAATGGACTAGAGAGCATTGAAGAGGTTGAATTATTTTATGTAGGGTGAAACAAAGTGTGTGCAAGAGGAAAAGAGAGTTGAAGTGGAGAAATTAAATGTTTAAAGTTGTCTTGGGGGTAGGTATGTGAAATAATTGGCTGTCCTATGACCGATGATGGCTTTTATTTCTTTAAATTCCTCAGCTTTGTTGTGAAGCTTTGAAGAATCTTACCTTTTTAAACGTTGATGTGATGTAGATATTTGAGAGAGAGTTTTGAAATGCAAGAGGGATAATCAACAGGTTTAATCAACAGGATTGCCTTTCCAGCGGAGGAGGGAAAATATCTGGATTTTATAATAGGATTCAAAGATTAAAATGTAGATAAATATGCAGATAAGTTTCTCTATTTGCATTCTGATTTTGAAGTAAGAGGTATAGTTATCTGCTGAAGCAAATGGAAGAGGTAGTAGGATTAGGAGGGCAGAGTATATGGAGAAAATTAGTCCTCTGGGGAATGTGGACAACAGCTAACTAGGAAAATCTGGAAATAATGAAGCAAGGCCAATTGATGTCTATATTGGAAAACCCAAATTTAGAGCAACATCAATCAATTAATCTGTCAATCAATAACTTCTTCCTCTTTATTTTCCTTTTTCTGATCTCTCCCACAGGAAAGAAATCCCACTACATCTGTCTAGAAAGCATAATGAAACAATTTAGAGATATACTATTGAAATTTTAGGTAAGTAATATATATTTAATTTCATTACCTCTTTTGTATAATGCTACCACATATATGGCATATACGTGTGTGTGAAAAGCTGTCAAGATAAGGAACCTACTTCACACCAGTTCTTTTATTTATT
>NW_012143745.1:1115513-1120532 GCF_000956105.1 Propithecus coquereli | reverse complement strand
ATGGATTCGCTTCCACTACAGCTTTCAGCTCATCATTATCCGCTGTAGTCTAAGGTCACCCACATGGCTCATTTTCAAGATTAAACTCACCAGAATGGAACTTCTCAAATCATCAATGTACTGTGCGTTCATTAGCCGCATCCTTCCCAAACACTTTGTTGATATTTTGAGTTGTCTGTGCTGCATTCGTTCCACAACAGAACTCATATTTGAATATAACACAAATTTTTTAATTATCTGTGGTATCACAAAAATTGCTCAAAAAAATTTTGAAAGATAATTATAAGCCAAACCTAGTGTTTGAAAGAATGAGGATGTACCTTCTCAACAAAACAACAACAAGAAATGTCAAAGTGAAATGTCAGAGATATCAACTGTCAAACCTAGTACTTAAGGAAATCAGACATTTCATACTTAATAACCTAATATAAAGCTTATTTCTAAAACAGACTTCCTCAGCTTCTGCTCCCCAACCCAAACCCAAATCATTCTTTCCCATCACCCTTTCCCATACGAGTGCACTCGCTTTTAGGTAGAGCAGCCAAGCATGAAAAGTTTGAAGTCTTGAGAAGATCAGCATTTCACAAACTTTTACCATAGGCTCAATGTTCTCTCTTTGAGGTCTCTCAGCACTCCTCTCCACTTCCCACTTTGAGCAATCTGTGGTCACTATACCTACATACAGGCAAACCCAAATCACTGTCCGCTTCTCCCTCTTCTCTCAGACAGGAAGAGAGGACAAGTAAGCATTGTATAAATTCCTGAAATGCACAGTTTGAGTCTGGTCCTACAAGAATAAAACTGACCTTTCAAAATGAGATGATGCCTAAAATTAAATCTTAGATCTTAAATTGCACTGTCAAACCAATGAGCTGTAACAAAATCAGAGGTTATAGATTATCCACAAATAATTTATACAGCCTATTTTTGTCCATATATGTTATGGAAATATTGTATATAATCTTTAACACCTATGTTAAAAATAACAGGATTAAAAAGAACAAAAAAACATGATGGGGCTTTTATATTATAATGTGTTTTATTGTGTTACATTATCCTACACAAGGGGAATTCCAGAAACTATCTTATAGGTCAGGATTTCCCAAATTCTGTTCTCAGAGTTCAGAAACCCCAATAAGAAGGGAGTGAGGTGCTAAGAACAGATTGTAGAGAAATAACTTACCTCCAGTCATAATTAGCTATATGAACTAACCTTCATATTTACAGCCTCAATAAATGAGCAACATCTGTTTTATAAACATACTTTATTTGAAGAAAATGTTTAATGAGCTTTGACTGAATAACAAACCATTCTAGGAAATTTCAAATATATTGGAATTGTAAATGAATTGGCTTACATATGATTTTTTTTTACAGTTTTACAATCAATCAGGAAAGATAAAATTAATTGAAGTTTCAGTCCTTATTTAGGTTTGCTTTTCTTCTTTGAATTCTTTAAGCATAATATGCATAATACTTCTATCATAGCTCGTAAACATTATCTTACAAGAGTTTGTTTCTCCAACCAGCTGAGAGTTTCAAAATAGACCCAAATAAGAATCATGTTAGAACTCACAGTCCTGAACATTGTGGTTGCTATATATTAAGTGCCCAATCATTGCTTGTGGACTGACTAAATTAATTAATGAATCATTCAGTGTTTATAATTTTAAAATTAATATTAGAAGGATCTCCATATAAGCACATTTCAAAATTGAGCTTCTATCTGAATCAGAACTTCACATAAAACTAGAGAGATGCAAATAATCACATAATGTGAACAATACTAGTGGGAGGTTCTGGTAAAATATAACCCTTGGCACAGAAAGCATGGAATTCTCCTTGGGGGAATGTCTAAGGATGAGCTCTTAATTGAGACATAACAATCATCTTTTATGACAAAATCTTCCAGGAAGATATTTTAATTACCATTCATCAAATGGTATATCTAGAAATTCTAGGGACCTAGTAAGATTAGATGCTATTTAGTTATATTGAGGAGATTCTAGTTCCTCAACTAAAGTGTTTTGCTATAGGAAATTTCAGATTTGAATTCCAGGAAGAAAAATAGCAGACTGTGTACTATAGAGAATTGGGAAAATCATCTGTGAAGCACGATGCATTACTCAACTATCATTTCAGCACTTTAACCTAAATCTGATCACCCACAATACACTTTATTACCCATCCAGTAATTTTATGGTACTTCAGGAATCCATCCAAAATTTTACCCTAAAAAATAAAAAAATAAAAAAATCATTTTTCTTTTTGCTGTTGTTTTTTGTTTGTTTGTTTATTTTACTTTCCTATTTGTGTTTGTTTTGTTTTGTTTTATTTTTGGTTACTTGTTATTACAGGTGCATTTCTGCACTTCTTGAGTTAGAAAGGTATGTGAGATTTTTATATTGTTTTTGCAAGTGAAATCAATATTGTAATTATATAAATTATGCCTTGGAAAATTAATTTTGATGGCTGTTTTTAGCATAAAATTTCACCATAGTAAAAGTATTAATATGTCAACATTTGTACAACTAAATCATTAAAAGATTTTAGCCTATTATAAATGGGCATTATGTATTATGTCACTGAACTTCTCAAATAAGTAGAGATCATTAACATAATTTGTAGTGTGCTCATTTAACAATTTCACTTTAGATTATTGAACTTTGTATGAATGACCTTGTGACTAAGCAGATTGTAGCTTGTAATATGGACCAAATATTCTTTATATACATGCTAACAGTTGACATTTAATTATACTACTTTCTGCTGTCACAAAATTGTATATGAATGATGACTACTGTAATCTCTGATTTAATATATACGTTACAGAGTATTAAAAATAAGCATGATATGGACTTTATCAAAGAAAGAGTGAGAATTATGTAAGGAAAATATCAGTCTTTGAAATCAATAGAACTTGAGGCAACTTTGGAATTTATGCTGACTTAATTTCTCTCAACATCATGTATCTCATTTGTAAAAAAGAAACAACAGTGGCTGCATTGTAGGGCTGTTGTGAAAATCAGAAAAAACATTATTTATTCATTTTTCTTGTCATTTCCTAGGCCTTTCATGAATGATGACACTTTTCTCCTCCTTAGCATTTACTTCTAGTGTAATAAAGTGAACTTACATAAAAACATATCTATGAATGAAGGTAGATTTTTTGATCCATATTATCAAAAGAGAAAGATCGCATAAGAATCTTACAAGAAGAAACATTCACCAAATATTTAATGGGACCTCTAAGACAGTGTTACTTCTACTGGGAATATGGCAGGAAAAAAAAGAAAGCTCATCTTCTGATGGAGATTGCATTGTATTAACGGGGAAATAAAACAAAGTTAACAAGTAAATAAGCAATGATAAATTCTGGTAAATATAATTGTGTAACAAAACAATACAAAGAGTATTGTGATAGAGAATGATCCTGGGAATGAGGCACATTTTGCTTTGGAAAGGAGTTGATGGAGGGTATCTAAGAAGATGTGATTATTTCAGCTAAAACTAAATGATGAGAAGAAATATGCCATGTGAAGATATGGAAGAAAATAATTCCAGACAAAAAGAAGGAGCAACTGGAAATCTCCTAATATAAGAATGAGCTTGCTGTGTTTTAGAATCAGAAAGTAGGTCCATTGGCTTGATTGCAATGAAGGATAATGTCAAACAAGTTGGCAGAGGTCAAATCACATGATACCTTGTTACCACATGGTAAGGAGCTGGGTTTTGGTCTAGAAAGAGAGAACTATTAAATTATATCAAGGAGTTGAGTTTTATGATATTTTTATTAACATATTTGCTTATTTTTTAAAAGGAAATTCTGGCTGTTGTGTAGAAAATGCATTTTGGTAGGGCAAGTGAAACAAAAAGATTAAGTTAGACGCTCCTTTAATAGATTCTGGGAATCAAATCAATTTCAAAACATAAAATCATTGGTAAAATGGACAATTAACACATTGACTGCCATGTGAGTTGTATTTAACTCAGGATAGTTTTGAGACCAGGCCTCATGAAAAAAATCCTGCAGTTGGTTCGTGAAAATCTTACTTGTTGATGTTCTTATTGTTACAGTTAATATTGACAATTTAATTCTAAAAACATGGATTGCATTGCATATAGCTCACACAAAGAAAACAATAAAAAATAAGAAATTAGAAAGGATTGTTTGGTTTTAATAAAACACCATGGCCCCAGGGAAAAATTATTTTTCCAACGTGGCAGTCAATGTGTTAAAAGATAAGATTCTTTTATGGTTAAGTGTGATGATTGGGTTTTCATGCTTATGCATGAGATGAGCATTTCTCAAACCTTTTCAGGACATCAGCACATGTAACTGTTTGACATAAAAAAGATGAAAACAAAATATATAAAGGTAAAAACTAACATTTACAGACAGATTGATAGCAAATATTAAATATGCAGACTGAAAAAAAAAGTCAAAGTCAATACATGAATTAGTGAATAAAACAAATAATTCATAGGAAATAAATATTAAATAACAAATGGGTTTCTCTTGATTCTTATATAGATACAGAGAGAATAACTGGGATACTTTTGGATAGTGTGATTATAGGAAGACATTTCAACTGGGAACTGAACAATTTTGAAAAGCCAGCAATAAAGTACTTTCCAGAATATTTCACAGACACAGCTATCTGGATGCCTAGGAATAGCCAGAGAATAGCATTATGATGATGGGGCAAAAGGTCAGAACATAATTGTGTTCTGAATTATGGAGCCCCCAAAAAGAAAGTTTAGTTCTTGTCTGGACACCAGGAAATGGATGTCATTTATCAACTATAGTTGTTATGAAGAAGGCTGTTAACATAATTGCTGTTATTTTTGCAGGAATGTGATGAACTACAAGAACAGAAGCAGAAGTACAGCAGTATTCATTCTCCTGGACCATAAACATTAGTTTCCACCTTGCTGTAGATTATATAAAGCTTTTACAATATTTTATCAGGTTCTCATGTCTCATTTATCATATATTTAAATAAAAATACATATTTT
>NW_012143745.1:1112938-1115463 GCF_000956105.1 Propithecus coquereli | reverse complement strand
GCCTCAGCCTCCCGAGTAGCTGGGACTACAGGCATGCGCCACCATGCCCGGCTAATTTTTTTCTATATATTTTTAGTTTTCCGATTAATTTCTTTGTATTTTTAGTAGAGACGGGGTCTCGCTCTTGCTCAGGCTGGTCTCGAACACCTGAGCTCAAACGATCCACCCACCGCGGCCTCCCAGAGTGCTAGGATTACAGGCATGAGCCACCGCGCCTGGCCTGTTCAGATGCTTTGAAGCTTTTTTTTATTTAATACCTATAGAAATGTGCTCCCCTGGGTAATATACCATTTTCTTCTTGATAATATGGCAGAAATATTAGGTCATTAAATATGAAATATCTTATTTCAAATCAAAAGTGTAGCTATTATATCTTAAATAAGAAGCAGTACAATTAATCAAAGTATGTGCCTAAACTATCAACACTGTTTTGCCATCTTAATGGTAGCTTGTTTATGCCAGCAGCGAAGAAGCCTGGAGAGTGAGTGGCAATGAAATGGTGAAAGGCATTATCCTCTGCTTGTGGAGAATTGAATATTTTTCCTTGCAAGAAGTGGTCCAAAGCCTGGAAGAAGGGGTAGTCAACTGGTGCAAGGTCTGGTGAATATGGTGAATGACAGAGAGTTTCCAAATCCAGCTGCTGTAGTTTGAGCAGCCTTATTTGTGTGACACCTGGTGGAATGTTGTCTTGCAAGAGGATTAACCTGTCTCTGTTGACCAATCTCCAGTGCTTAATTTCAAGCATCCTCATCATTTCATCCAATTGGTTGCAGCAGACATCTGCTGTAATCGAATGACCAGGTTTCATGAAGCTGTAGTGCATAATACTAGTGCTTGACCACCAGTCAGACACCATTACCTTTTTTTGATGAATATTTGGTTTTGGACTGTGCTTTGGCACTTCATCTTTATCCAACCATTGTGCCAAACACTTACAATTGTAAAAACGAATCCATCTTTCATCACATGCAACAAAACAATGTAGAAATGGTTTGTCTTTGAGTCGTGACAACAAAGAAAGGCAAGTTTGGAGACAATTTCTCTTCTGACACAAGTTTAATTCGTGAGGAACCCTTCTATCCAGCTTGTTTACCTTGCCCACTTGTTTCAAATGATACAATATTGTTGGAATAGTAACGTCAAACCTTGCTGCTAATTCATGCCTAGGTTGAAATGGATTCGCTTCCACTACAGCTTTCAGCTCATCATTATCCGCTGTAGTCTAAGGTCACCCACATGGCTCATTTTCAAGATTAAACTCACCAGAATGGAACTTCTCAAATCATCAATGTACTGTGCGTTCATTAGCCGCATCCTTCCCAAACACTTTGTTGATATTTTGAGTTGTCTGCGCTGTATTCGTTCCACAACAGAATTCATATTTGAATATAACACAAATTTTTTAATTATCTGTGGTATCACAAAAATTGCTCAAAAAAATTTTGAAAGATAATTATAAGCCAAACCTAGTGTTTGAAAGAATGAGGATGTACCTCCTCAACAAAACAACAACAAGAAATGTCAAAGTGAAATGTCAGAGATATCAACTGTCAAACCTAGTACTTAAGGAAATCAGACATTTCATACTTAATAACCTAATATAAAGCTTATTTCTAAAACAGACTTCCTCAGCTTCTGCTCCCCAACCCAAACCCAAATCATTCTTTCCCATCACCCTTTCCCATACGAGTGCACTCGCTTTTAGGTAGAGCAGCCAAGCATGAAAAGTTTGAAGTCTTGAGAAGATCAGCATTTCACAAACTTTTACCATAGGCTCAATGTTCTCTCTTTGAGGTCTCTCAGCACTCCTCTCCACTTCCCACTTTGAGCAATCTGTGGTCACTATACCTACATACAGGCAAACCCAAATCACTGTCCGCTTCTCCCTCTTCTCTCAGACAGGAAGAGAGGACAAGTAAGCATTGTATAAATTCCTGAAATGCACAGTTTGAGTCTGGTCCTACAAGAATAAAACTGACCTTTCAAAATGAGATGATGCCTAAAATTAAATCTTAGATCTTAAATTGCACTGTCAAACCAATGAGCTGTAACAAAATCAGAGGTTATAGATTATCCACAAATAATTTATACAGCCTATTTTTGTCCATATATGTTATGGAAATATTGTATATAATCTTTAACACCTATGTTAAAAATAACAGGATTAAAAAGAACAAAAAAACATGATGGGGCTTTTATATTATAATGTGTTTTATTGTGTTACATTATCCTACACAAGGGGAATTCCAGAAACTATCTTATAGGTCAGGATTTCCCAAATTCTGTTCTCAGAGTTCAGAAACCCCAATAAGAAGGGAGTGAGGTGCTAAGAACAGATTGTAGAGAAATAACTTACCTCCAGTCATAATTAGCTATATGAACTAACCTTCATATTTACAGCCTCAATAAATGAGCAACATCTGTTTTATAAACATACTTTATTTGAAGAAAATGTTTAATGAGCTTTGACTGAATAACAAACCATTCTAGGAAATTTCAAATATATTGGAATTGTAAATGAATTG
>NW_012143745.1:1100570-1103068 GCF_000956105.1 Propithecus coquereli | reverse complement strand
AAACACCATTAGTAAGGAACTATCTGAGCAAAACTCTCAGTTGTTAAAGCTCTGTCTCTATGACCCAGAGATTTTGGATTGACTTCTCCCACTAAAGAATTATGTGCTTGTAAGAATACGGACCATTGTATGAAAATTACAAATTATACCATGATTTATCTTCGGATATTATATATCGATTTGATATGGATATAGATATGGATCTGTGAATTACAAATGTTAATGTCTGAGAAAGTCTTTCAAGGAAAAATGTTAAAGAAAAGCTAAAGATGCAACTAAGTAAGCACTTTCTGTAACACTGTTAAAAGTGAAGTTCAGAATACGGAGATACAGAGAATGCAGGTAAAAATGGAAAAACTAGAAGTCCTATCCTGTGCAACCAAAATACAGATGATTCCCTGTTCATTTTCCATTGTGGGATATCACAAAAAGAGTGTCTCTTTTTACTCATCTTTTTACTCAAAGTAGCTTTATCTACTTTTGTGGTATCCTAACACCTGCAGCTTTTTTTTTTCTTCAAGGAATTCTATAAATCAAGAACCAATGGAGTTCATGGAGCCTTTCCACAATACTCCGCATCTTTCCTCTTTTCACAGTTCTAAGGAAGTAGTTTGAAGTAAGAATTGTTGGTAAATGCCACTCAGGGAATCTCTGAGCATCCACCATTATATCTGGTTGACTAGAATTTGGATGTGAAGTTTCCTATTAATAACTTAGTTGGAAAACTTTATTTGAAACTTTGAAGTTCAGCTTCCAAATCCTGATGTATTATCAATCTATTCTAAAATAAATTGTAAATATCATAACTCCACAAAAGAACATCATTCTAAAACTCATTAATGACTTAATTATATTAAGTATATTAGTGGGACACAAATCATGAAGCAAACTGGTTTGAATATTTTACAAATAATGTTAAATGATCATACCCCTTGAGTTTAACTAAATTCCTTGTTACCATATAAACATCCAAATTCAACACTTCGACTTCATGGTCTCAGTCCTCAGTTTACAGCCTTTTTCTTATATTTAACAGTTAGCCTTTGGGCATCATGAATAAACAGGGAAAGCTTTGCTCCTTTCTCTTCTATATTCTTATCCTACTCAACCTTTCTCTCCAATCATTCTTTCTCATAAGGAGAAAGAAATAGCTGTGAGCAGCCTGATTTTTTATTTACCATCTTAACCTTCTTGCAAGATATTTATAAAATATGTAATTAATATACAGTTCTTTGTTCTTTTTATAAATATTTTAAAGAGTTAAAGTTATCGTTTTTCACTTTTTATTTGAAACAACAGCAGCGATGATAACAACAAAAAGGTAGCAACATAAAATCCATCTTTAAATAGCTTTCAACGTAAATCATTCATTAAAAAATAACAAAAGATAATTTATTTCCTACTAGGATGACATTTCTTCTTCTTGCAACATTTTAGGTTAACCCCATTTGTTTTAGTATCAATTTTATTTTGCTTTTCTGTAAGTACTAAAAATGCTGGTAGTGTCAGCAGCAATTTGCCACTTAACAAAGCTCCAAGTAACACTGTAGTATGCCACTTGCTAGTGCTGCTATGTTTTATTCAGAGGAGATTAATAGGAAGTGCCAAAATCCAATTATGAAGTGGTGGAATTTCAGCATTTAATTCCCAAGTGCTACTATCAACATAAATTCACTGACTGTGTGTTTCCATAACTGTCTGCCAGGCACTGAAACTGTGACATAGCATCCCTCATGTGCCTTTCATGACTAATAAGTGACTTCATGAGCTCGATTAGCTCCAAATGATTATGTATAAAATTTTTACTCATTAGTAAAAGGTGTCAACTATGAGATATACTAGTTAGAATATTCGCATAATTTTCTCACCTATGGCGTGCATTTTCTACACATGAAAAGTAATTTGTGGTCCCACTTTTTCAGCCATCTGAGTGGTGTCAGAAAAATTATATATAACATATTTTTGTCTCCACTCCGTTATATATTTAAGATTTTTTTTTCTATCTTAAGTGAAGGCACTGAAGCCAGCTAAGAATCCCTACTATACTCACCCAGAGTCAGCTAAATGTTCCACTTCTACTATAGTTATTCTAACTTTTAACACTATTTTCTGGTATGTAACACTGTCATTGTTTCCTGTCATTTCAAGTGATGACCTTATCTTGTACATCCCAGATCAAAGAGAGACTATCCGGCATGAAGTGCCCAATTTCCCAACCCTACATCTAAAAATGTTCTTGAAGTAGTATCTATTATTGCCTATGTCCTGACCTTGTCAGATGAGAAATCACACATTTTCCCCCTGCAAGAATAACCCTTTACCGCTGATCTACTCACAGTGCTATTTGTTTTGCATTCTGAGGAAAAGTTATCCAATAGTTAACCCCTCTACCTTGAATAGTTCTCTTTCCAATAACTCCTTCTTATCAGTTTTTCATTCCCTGGGTAATTTTCATTCTAAAATAACATTATTTTCTGAAAAATGTTTATAATATTAAA
>NW_012143745.1:1094682-1099025 GCF_000956105.1 Propithecus coquereli | reverse complement strand
ATGCATTGCTTTCATGTTTTTATTTAACACGTTTAGTGATTTCCAATTTAAATGTTACATAATGGAACAAGTAATGTACAGCCAGCTGTTGAAATACTTCATTATCTTCTAAGTGCAAACTTAACCATGTCTCATGCTTTGACATTTCATAATGAATACTATTCTGCCTGCTTCATAATTTAGAAAATAAAATAACTACCTGAAAGTTTTTCTAATCTACTATACAAAAAAGGCATCTCCAAAGTCATCAAACACTTATTCCAAAACCTAAATCTCTTAGCCAGTAATTTTTTAAGTTTTATGATTTGATGTAATATGCCATTTTCATAGAATTTCTTGTTGAAAAAAATTGATAAAATTTTGATAAATTATTTTCTGAAGAATTACAAAATATTTTGCGGATTGAAAACTTGTCCCCTGTCCTTAGCTCCATTAAGAGAGAAAATATTGCAATGTGTTATGAAAAGAATACTTTACATATATACTAAGTCTGTCCTCACAATAATCTAGGCCATAGGTAATTATGTTAAATCTAGTACTATTAGGTCTTGCTGCTAGGATTTTTTTCCATGATAGTGATAACTGGAATGTTGTCTATGCCTTGTTCACAGTTCCTTATTAGCTAATCAGCATCTTAAGACTTAGTACTTTAACTTTTTCTGGTAAAAATCACTTCTAATAATAAGATCCCCATTACTAATTGCAAATGTTCGAGAGAATAACTGACTGTATTTATCCATTTGGGTCCTTCAGCATAGACTGTGGAATTTCTGCTATGAATTATTAAAATCTGAAATTGTATTATCTTAACACTTGGTATCCTCTGCTGTATCTAACATCAAATCCCTTCTCTCTAATTTAGGGTTTTACAGTTCAGTACTTGTTCTCTCCCTAGTGGGGATGTGCAAATCCAGTTTCATTTCCTTATTTTTCTCCACATTGCAATGGAGAATGCTAGCATTTGTCTAAAATCAAGATATTGGTCATTTACAAAATATACCTAACCAGCATTATAGTAGCATGGAAGTGAACAGAAGAAGTTGGAGGCCCAGCTAAATAGAACAAAAATTTTAAAAATACCCACTCTAAGTTGTCAGACTGGATTGTTTTAACCTGATTGGACTGTGAATCTTACACTACAAAGTATTGTGATTTTATTGATGAAAAAAATATGAAAGTTTAAATCTATGTACAAAACAAGATGCAGCCTAAGTTGTCATATTATAAACCAGTGAGAGATAATTCTGGAATTTAGTTAGAGTAATATGGAGGATGGTAGACTTAGGAACACTGTACAAAGTATAAAAATACCTTTTAACATGTTGCTGATCTCTAAATTTTATGATTCAATAATATTTTGTAAATAAATTAATGTTACTAACATTTTCCTTGGGCCATTTATTACTTAAGGTGATGTGATTATTTAAATATTGGAAAGACCCTTAATACATAAAGGAATAGTTAAGATAATAATTTGAAATAGGATTGTAATTTGAGCTCCCAGATGTTTAAATCAGAGAGAAGTACAGACATATAATAGTTCTTATCATCCCAAAAATAGCTGTTGACACAATTTAATGGGATGCGTCTTGTTTTGCTCTGTCTTCTAGGTTATGTATTTGTGTAGATATGCTAAGCATTTGGTTCTTTTCATGTCAAACTTTTTTTCATAAATGCTTTCTAAAAAGGTGTTAAACTAACTCAGGAAGAATTTACATATTTTAATTTCTGAGATTCTGAAAACCATTTGACATATACATATTTAACTGTAGTTGCATGGTGAACTGTAGTTCCTTGGTGTTCCCAAGGAATAATAAAATATTTAGTTGCATTAAAAACCTGCATAAAAACTGGATACAAAATGAAAATCCTGAAGGATAGTTTATGATGCTGCCAAAAGCCTAGCGAAATTTTAAGTTAGGTGCATGCACATAGTTATTATTCTGTGCAATGATTATATCCAATCTATGCTTAAATTAGTTTATGCCATAAATACATATTCATATAATAGAACAATTACCCAAATTTAAAGAAAAAAATCTAAGATATCCAGATATCTTTCAATTTAGTTATATTCTTCAGTAATGATGAAATTTGTCGTTCATGCTTATTATTTTTTTAAATGTACAACAGATCTACAGACACAAAAATTTACCTAAGGAAAGAAGAGCTTTTGTAACAAGAAAATATAATCTAACAGTAGATCAGTAAGTATTTAGTGGAAAATCTAGGGCACAAAGTAGAGAAGGAATAATAAAACACCTTCTGCTTACTCCTAGGCACAAAGTAGGGCAAAATTGCATCGACTTTCACATGTGAGATTGTTGGGAAGCCTAGGAAGAAGGAAAGAGAGAGATTCTTGCAAATTATTTTTTTTCTTTTGCTGAAGTTGAAAAATGATGAGGTACTTGGGGACTTTGCTAGAAATTCAGTTTATGTATACAATATTTACAAAAGATCACAGAGAATCTCCAGGTCTGAAAGAAAGTCAGAACTCATTTCTTCCAATGTTTTATTCAATTCTGAATATATTTTATTTGCCTAATTAAATAAGCAAAATTATAAATGATCTCCAGAACTGTCATATAATCTCCAATATAAAATTTCCTTTGATAGGTAAGGTGATGTTAAGTTCTTGAAGTACATCTGTTGTGTAAACACTGTGAGCTGACAGTGGGAACACTTTGTGTCATTTACTGAAATGAGTAACTCACAGCAAGATGTCAATGTTTTTATGGGAGACTAGTACTGTGAGTAATTATCGCCTGGCTTTAATGCCTTGAAAACATGAAATGTGTCATATACAACCAAAATTGAAAATTTCAGATTCTTTTACAGAATCATTTTAACATTTTCAGCTGATAATAAAATAAACATGAGAGAAGAACAAATAGACACAAAGAAAAATTCTTTAAAATCTTCCAAATGTCAAGTTCACTAGGTCATGCTTAAGAAATTATATTGTTTTATTTTGTTCGTGGGATTGATCTAAGTAGCTGTATAATGAGCCAGTAGATTCCAACTTATAAAGCAAAATATTTTTCTTTTCTTTTCTTTTCTTTTTTTTGCAACAGTGTTTTACTCTGTAACTCCAGATAGAGTGCAGTGGTGTAATTGTCGCTCACTGCAACTTGAAACTCCTAGGTTCAAGCGATCCTCTTGCCCTCAGCCTCCTGAGTAGCTGGGACTATAGGCATGCACCACCACACCTGGCTAATTTTTTCTATTTTTGGTAGAGATGGGGTCTTTCTCTTTCTCACACTGGTCTCAAACTCCTGAGCTCAAGCTATCCTCCCACCTTGGCCTCCCAGAGTGCTAGGATTACCCCACCCGGTCTACATATTTTCCTAAGTCATATTTTTGTGTTTGTGTGTAAAAAACATGCCGACTATTTTAAAATTTACTAAATGTATTTTATGAAAACCTACCATGAACTCTTTAGGAAGGGTGGATTTACTAATTGCTCTGCATTAGTATCAGATGGCCGAAAACAGCTAATCAACACTATTCAAAGTATTATTCCCCCAAATAGTAATACTCTTCTAATTAAAACATATTGAGATTAATTTAGTTTTATTTTAAGCATAGTAAAGTATATTCATTCTTTGTGTATTTGCTGAATTACTAATTTATGTCTTTTTTAAAAAGGTCAGCATCTTTCAGATTTTATATATAATGTTAAAGAAATTTCCTAAAACTAAATAATAAAACAAAACTGGGTTCGGTGCAGTGGCTCACACCTGCAATCTCAGCAATTTGGGAGGCCAAGGCATGTTGCTCCATGAATTAATATAGATGTGTTTGCAGACAGGATTTGTCTTAGGAGTTTTGCAGCGCTTTGCCCTGAAGGAATATGTGAACGTGTTGGGTTGCATTTCAAATGCCGTTACACTCGGAAGGGCGTCTCTGAAAGACAGTAGCGGCTGTATCCCACAAGGCGTCGCGTTTCTCAGACCTAAAGGTTTGGATTTGCTTTGTAAAGCAAAGTGAACCTGTTAAAAACTACAGGATGAGAGCTGACAATGGAGTGCCCCCCGGAACAGACAGCTCCCCGAATGGCTAAAAGAAAGCTCCTGTTTAAACACTCCAGACTACCTGTCTCCATTCACAATAACCTAATAAAGATAGAGCCAACATATCTCTGTTTAACCCCTCTGTTAAGTGATAAATTTACCTTAGAATGTAGAAGTTAATCTTTGAAAGATTTTATAACCATTTGTTCACATAGATAGAATTAGTTAAAGGATCTGTAGAAGCCTTTTGAAAATCTGTTAACCTGAGAGGAACTATCTACTGTTATGTAAATCTGTTAGCCCTGGCAACTAATCACTATTCCCTATAAG
>NW_012143745.1:1090966-1094632 GCF_000956105.1 Propithecus coquereli | reverse complement strand
GCCACGGCACTCACTCTAGCCCGGGCAACACAGTGAGACTCTGTCTCAAAAAAATAAATAAATAAATAAAACTCTAAAAAGACCCAGAAAAATTCCTTCTTCATCGGAAATAGTCACTTTGAAGTATGTGCTATCTTTGAATAAAATGATAGTATGATACTGCTTTCGTGTTATTACAGGAGGACATTGGGATTGCACATAGAACTGAGGGAGAAGAAGCAGAAACATGAAGATACCTGGAAGGTAGATAACAATTTAAAGACCTCAAGGCAGGAAACAGATTAGAAGCTTGGCACACATCTGCAATAAATAAAGGTAGGTTAGATTACTGTATCTTCAGTAACCCCACTTGTTAAACCAAGAGCAGCAGTTCAGGAATTAAACAGTCATTAAAAAGCAAGAAAACTAGAAGAGATTTTTTAAGCAAAAAGCTTAGTGTTTGGTGAGCACTGAGAAAAGCATGAGGACATTGTGTCATTGCATGCTTCATACTACCCAGCAAAAGCTAGATTCCAACCATAGACTATATAAGTTATTATTGTAAATACATCTTAAAGTGTGTGTTTTTTGTCATGGTTAATTTTTAAAGCCAAATTCTTGTGTGAGTCATAAATACAGTTTGACAGTTAAGCAGAGGAGAGACATTAGACTGAACATATACTTCCTTGGAAACATATCTAGGCCTAAATCTCAAATACAAGAGAGGACTTTGAGAGATTTTCTGATTTTATGTAGCAAAGCACTAACTACTAAGACTGACCATCTGATGCCTTCCCCAGCCAGGCTTCAAGCAAATCCACTGAAAGTGCTCTAACTCCACAAATTAGACCAACTTAAACTTGATCCAAAGAGCTTTACGTGCAAAAAACAGCTGTAAGGTAGTCTCTCCAAGGAAGTTCATGCATGAATTCTAAGAAGAGCCTTATACTGAGTCACTAAGATCCAGTGCAGAAAGCCAACTGTTCAGTACATTTTGACCAAAGAACAATTTGACTTATAATTTCAGAGGTTTTAGAGCATTAGTAGTGTCATGCTGTCAGATGAATAACTGTGTATGGTAAATGCAAATTCACCACGACTTGGTAAATTTTTTTCTAATTAACTGACAGAGTCCCTAAGGGTGTTCCTTTCATAGTTAATTTTCAAATATCTAAAACTCATTTCTCTGATTATAGTTGCTTTTATTAAATATCCACATAATAAAGGTGAACTTATACAAATATTCTGTATTTCCATGGCACCTTTCACCAAGCTCTAAACTTCAATAAAAAGGCATTCTTGATTTCTAGATGAGAACACAGAAATGTGAACAAGAACCAGACATCAATATTACCCCTTTTGGGGGGAGGGGGAGCACGGGTAACATACGTAACCTAAACATCTGTACCCCCATAATATGCTGAAATAAAAAAATATATAAATAAACAATAACTAAAACAAACTAAGTCACTCGAAAACTTTATTCTCATTGATCTTGTTATTGCTTTTTTGGGGAAACATTTGGCTCTGTCATAGTACTGATACCAAAATTTTACTATCTTACTTGCTAGTCTAATGTCTGTTTTATATATTTAGGAAAAACTGTAAAGAATTTGACCATTTTTTAATCTGCATATTGATCCAACATATATTTAGTTCACATCTATTTTTGCCAAATGTCTTTACTTGTTGTTCAAGAAGCAAATAGAGTTTCTCGTTTCAAATGACTCAAAGTTAGCAGAGTTGACATTGAAAAATGGCAATTACTATAGAGCATATAAACAAAGTTTCTTTGGGCAAGTTAAAGATTTCCCAAAGCCCAGAATATGATTATGGTTATCTTGAAGGCTTTCTGGAGGACTAACATTTTAATTAAAGGATAAGTAACAATAGAAGTTAACCGAAATGAGAGAGATGAGGAAAGACATATCAAGCCATAGGATAGACACTTAATATTAAGCAGAGATGAGACATAATATTAATATCAGCAATCAGAGATTTAGAAGTTACTGTATAGAGCTGGAATGTAAAAGGCACATATTTCTTGTCATTTAACCAGAAATTATGCCAACAAAGCCTTGTGAGGTGTTCTAGGAAATTTTAGCTGTGCATTAAAAGCATAGATACCTACTAAAGTTCCTGGAACTGATATTTGCCATTTAGAATAAGAAGAATGTTAATGGAGAAATAATTGAAGGGAATACTATTATAAAAATGACATTTAGGAGAATATGTCATTATTTAGGTGCAGGATGATGATGAGTTGAGTTAGTTACCAGATAGATACAGAGAATTGGATAATTTGGAGAGAAATAAAAGACATAGAATCTATATATCCTAAGAATAGGTTGTAGATTCTAGTTTCTATCACAAGGTAAGTAATGAATATAGCTATTCACTGAGATACGAAAAAAAGAAAAAAAGATTTAGGGACCAAGATGAGTAGATCACCTTTATCCTCTGTGCTATTCTCGAAGTCACAACTAAGGACCCTTAATTCACATTCTCTCTTCTCCTTTTTCGGCCTTCTTTTTCTATACCTCTTTCTATTTGCATGTTATCTTTCTTGGTTGATAATTTAAATTTAATATCATGCCTGCTTTTTATTGTTTTATCTTTGTAACACCTTTTGATAATTATACAGTGGATATAATAAAACAATACTCATTTGATGCCATTGCTGGAAAAAGAATAATAAAGTGAATGATCCTGCACATAAAGCTTTCACCTCCAGGCATAATTCTGTCCTGTTAAAAAGCAAGACAAGAAAAGAATATTTACTACTTATCTAGTAGTAGAAACAAAACCAGGAAAAGAAGGTAGTCTTCACATCCAAAGAAAGTCAGCTACTTTTTAGTTACGTCTCAGAGGCTTTAATAATAATAATCATATTGATAATTCTTGATCTGCCATACAAAACAAAAAAAATAGCTATTAGCCAAGAGTGTAGATAAAAGGAAATACCAAAAAATAATTTAAAAAGAGACATGTATGAAATAAATTACAGTATATATAGGAAATATAAGAAATCAAATAGCAATATCATAATTTAAAATACAATTATAACAGTAATTATATTAAATATAAATCTTATAGAAATTCCACTGAAAAGGTAAAGATCATGAGAATAAATAAAAAAATAACGACCAAATATTACACCATACAGAAGAATCTCACTGTAAATGTTGACACAAAAAAGTAAAAGGATGGGAAAGCTATTCTGTGAAAACAGTAAGCATAACACTAGAGTGGTAAGATCATAAAAAGGAAGTTTAGGGCAATTAAAGACATCCAGTCAAGATAGATACAAAACTGTAATGAGAAGTACAGTTTCTGTACCTCTCTACCACATTCATCCTATTCTCTACTCTACCTTAGCCACAATTCAAAGGTAACTTTTACAATGCAGGATGATTCATTGAGGTAAACTGCATTTAATGGCTGAGATTAATGTGTGTGTTGGTCCACTAGGGAGTAGGAAAGAGTACAAAATTTAGATGTATATGAATTATCTTCTATAATATTAGAAGAATGCTAATTTATATACATGAACTGTAATATACTATCTATATTGGTGCTCGTCAACTTTTTACCAAAGACAGAATGTAAATCTTCCCATGCCAATATGTATTGTTTAATGAAATAATTTTAAAAGACTAGATGGATTTCATTATAAATTTACCTAAT